>NW_016690250.1:729700-734700 GCF_001604755.1 Lepidothrix coronata | reverse complement strand
ACACATCCTTTAGAGGACAAAAAGAACAGATTTGAATGTCAACAGGATGCTCCACATGTTCAAAACTTTTTAGTCTTGAAGAAAGCTTTCATCTGCTTCTCATCCCTTAGTATTTCAAGGAGGTTTCCTTTGTTTTGAACCACTTATCTATTGCTACAAGACTTTGCCTTTGTACTGAAAAGATTCTTCCACCCTTGCAGATAGACTAATATTTAAAAGGCTCAAGTGATTGGCAGCTTTATGCTTTTTATGTAAACTAATCTCCTGACATCCCCTGATTTAAGTACAGTTTTCCCTGGCCTGCATCTTCACACTGCTTGCAATATCCTCCTTGATCTAAGTGAATGCAAAGTGAAGATAATTCAACTTTCTGTTCAGAACAGCAGCAACATTTTAGTTATGTTCCTCTTCAGTCTGTTCTGCTGCCAAAAAAGTAAAATTGAAGGTCAAAGAGCACATAGAAAGAATTCTACTTTTTTTTACTTACCTCTTCAGACTTCCTGGAAGTCGCCATATCTTCTTGAGATACACACGTATTAGGCAGAGTGTGGGAAATGGGAATATGCAGGCCACAGAAGGTGCAAAGTGGTAGATCAGAAAAAATAAATACTTATTGCACATCCTTTTGCCTTTCTGTAATGTGGTTCTGGAATTTCTCAATGAACTTTGCAAATTTATTCAGTGTTACATCACATAATTAAAATACCTTTTCTTCCAAAGTTTCCTCGCAGTGCCAGATCTCAGTCTAGAACTGTGCTCCTTCTCTTTAATCCTACTACATGACTCTTCTATCAACAGCTTTGTCTTTAGCAAATCTGTTTGCTATATTTATAGATAAAGGAAACCCTAAATGCTGTAAAATACTGAAACAATTCTAGACCAAAATTTTGAGATATACACAGTCTTTGTGCTATACTTTAATCTGACTCAGTCTGATTGTATGTAGATTTTGATGCAGTTTCACTTCTTGCTGATTGTGCAAGTTTCGAGCTGGCTTCCCGCCAAGCCCCCGAAACTCGACAACAAGGACCCGTCTCCCAGAGAGGGAAGAGAAAAGAAAGAACCCAAACAGCCAAAGCTATAGCAAATATATATATACATATATATATTTTACATATGAGACAGATACACAAAACAAGAATACCACACACCACAACTCCAGAAATCCCAAACAGCTTCCCAAAAAGGGAAGAGGGGGGAGGGAGAAGGGAGAAGGACAAAAAGGGGCAAGGACCGAGTGAGTCAACCCGCCAACCGAAGGCAAACTAGCAAAAATCTCACCACTTCCCTTTGAGCAGGCAGGATGGCTAGACACGGCCCAGGGCTCTCCCCTCATGCGTGGCAGATAACAGCAGTCACTGTAGGCCTCAGCTCCAGATAAGCCAGACCGAGACAGGGACCCACCGTTCTCGAACCTCACCGGAAAGGAAGAGAGCGAGGTCCCTCCTGCTGGCTTTATTTATACCTCAAGTTACGTAAAGGAAGAGCATGGAATACTTCCGTGATCACTTTCCTAGTTCCTTCCTGGTTACAAACTGGTCTCCAGGAAGGCCCAGAGTGAAACCACCACACTGATATAGATGATACATTTGTAATCTTAGGTAAAACTAATGGTAAATAATTACAAACTTTTTGAAGCAGCAAAATTCTACTGGATTTAATGCCTCTCATGTCCTCAAGTTTCTCTTCTCCGTGATATAAAGATAATATTCTTGTGTGATATCTGGTTTCAGAAAATAGAAGAGCTGAATACTTTATTATATTACAGTTCTCTGATACTTTCACTGTACTATTGAACCAATCATATTCACCACCAGTATTCATTTTATATGAAAAACTGAAATGTCCCATGAGTAAGTTCTGAGACCTTTTATGTGGTTACTGTTGCTAAGGAAACCACATCCTTGATATCCATGTGTCCAACATGTCAGTCTCATTTTGCATCTAGCTATCCATGAGCCAATACTGCAGTATGGAGTACAAAAAAAACCCAACAAAACATCAAAACTAAAAAAAGAGAGAGAGAGAGATGAAATACAAAATACAAAAAAAAAAAAAGCTGAAAACTGTTTCCTATCAAAATGTATTTGCACACCTGTTGGAGTTAATTCTGAGTCCTTCCATGTTACGTCTGCCTTGATTTTGATAGACAATAGTTACTTGCAATAGGCTGAAAAACAGTCTGTATAAGCTACAATAAAGGTTTCCCATAAAACAGCAAACCATATTCTGTGCTAATCATCATCAGGCAGGAAGTTGGTCCTTTCTGAAGTTCCAGTGAGGAAGATCAAGTCCAAATAGCCATTCTTGAAAATATATTTCATACAATATTCCACAGCACTGAAAATAAATGATTGGCACTACAACAGAAACACAATGCTTTCTTTCATTTTAAATCCTTAATAAACTTTAAACAAACTTTTTTTTAAATGAATTTATGTACTCATCATCATATTTACTGAACTTATAATGCAGCATGCTGAATTTTAATATACTGTAGCAACTTTTTATCTGAAAGTCTAATAGTGTTGTTCTCATGACAGCCTAAATGCTTTGGAAGCGTAAGACCACTCAGTTTCTCAGAGGGCCAAGATGCAGATTTTTGGGTACCCTGCTCCTTGAAATTCCAAGAGCACTGGGTGACTAATAGGTATTTACACTTTAAAAATCTCATTATTTTTTCAGATGTACCTACACTGACCAATGTGTCAAAGCAGTGTGTCAAAGACAACAGAACAAGCTCTAAAGAATCTACTGTATCTAAAAGCACAGTTAGGTGCTATGAAGGAATACAGCATAGCTGTGTCTGTCTGGCCTATCCCTATGCCTAGCACAATTCCTTTCTGAAACAGTGTCATTATTTTTAAAAAATATATATATAAAATATAAAAAATTTTTGGCCTGTATTGCCTACTTTTATTATCCTATGCTGTCTGGGTCTTTGGGGTCAAATATTGAGTAAGATCTGTGTTGTGCCAGTTTTCAGTTGGATTGTTAATATGGGTACGTGCTTCAAATCCTCATTTAGGGTCAGAGCACCATAGGAAAATTCAGTTTGGAAGAGACCTCAGAAGGGTTCTAGCCCAACCTTTAGCTGACAGCAGGACCAACTCTGATGTCAAGTGAGGTTGCTCAAGGCTGGTTGTGTCTCACTATGTCATGAAAACCTGGAGGATGGAGCTTGGAGGCTACTTTCCAGGTAGCTTATTTTATTACTTTACTGTATTCATGGTGAAAATGCTTTTCCTTTTCTCTTCTCTTGTTCCAGTTTAGGTCCTTGCCTCTCATCTTCCAACCAATGTGCTGCTGCGAAGAATCTGGATTAGTCTTCTTGATTACTACCCCATAGGTACACAGCGGGCTGCTGGTAGGGCTGCTGAAACTACATATTCCCCACAATGGACAAGTCCAGCTCTCTTAGTCATTTTGTGTGGGACAAGTGCTCCAGAATCTTAATGCCTTTCCTGTGCTATGGGGCCCAAAACTGCACACACTGCTCTATATGGCTGAAATATTTTTACGTGGTTACATAAATCTTAGGATTTAGAAATTAATAACCAAAAATCACAGTAGAATTTCTCTCTCATTCTTTCACTCTTATGTGGTGCTGTAGGTCTGCCTAATAATTAATTTAGGGATCAGAAAAAATTCCTTCTCTATTACTGCTAGCTGGTCTGAAGTGACATGGAAAAAAGAAGATCTGGAATCCATCTGTGGTAACCCTCTTTGAGTGAAAATGGCATAAGAATGCAAATTTAAGCTGAAAACTAAAGGGGTAGCTCACAGAGACTGATCACAGGTCTACCAAGGCAAGAACTTCTGACTTGGCACCAGATTCCAAACAAATGCTTGGCATATTGCCATTAGCTGTAGTTTACTATGCCCCTCCTTCAGTGGTAAACTAATGAAATTAAGGCCCATCAATTAAATCTCTCTCTGTGGCTCTTGTTCATTCATCTGCATATCCTGTTCAACCCTTTCCTAGGATGTGCAGTTAGCCTGAGTGCTAGCAGGCTCTGAAGCCAAAGACATTAAGCATGAACGTTATGGCTGAGCTTCGCAAACAAAGATTTGGGAAAGGCTCTATCCGCATTTGTTACAAGTGCGCTGGTGGCTAATAAGGCCAATACGAGATAGACATATCCGATTGCAAAAGGTACAGCAGAAAGACTCCTTAGGTGGTAAATTCTGCAAGACACAGTTCTTTCTGCATTGTCTTTTCTTCTCGAGAGTGATCCTGCATTCATTCTCAAAGGAAGCAGCAGCGTTATAGATGGTGTGTCTCCAGGTCTCCCAATTTGATTAATATGGCCAAGGCTGAGATGTTGCTTCAGGGAGTCCTTGTATCTTTTCTTCGGGGCTCCTCTCTTGCAGCAGCCGGTGGCAAGTTCACCATAAAGCAAGATCTTAGGGAGGCGGTGCTCCTTCATCCTTGAGACATGCCCTGCCCAACACAGCTGTGTTCTCAGCAACATGGCCTCAATACTTGTGACTGCTGCTTGTTCTAGAACAGATGTATTGGTCACATAATATGACCAGTGGATGTTTAGGATTGTACGGAGGCAGCATTGATGGAAGAGTTCTAAGATACTCAGGTGGTAGTGGTAGATGACCCATGATTCGGAACCATATTAAAGAGTAGACAGCACTATGGCTTTGTAAACACTGATCTTGGTACTTTTCTTCAAGTGTTTATTACACCATACTCTTTTATGGAGTTTTCCGAAAGCACTATATGCCTTTGCTAACCTGTTGTTTATCTCTTTGTCAATCTTACCATCAGAGGAGATGAGGCTACCTAGGTAATTAAACTGCTGGACTGATTTGAGCTCTGGTTGGCCAATGGTGATATGGAGATGATGGAAGACTTCCTGAGGTGCTGGTTGATAGAGAACTTCTGTCTTCTTTAAGCTGCCTTCCAGCCCAAAGAGCTCAGCAGCATCTGCAAAGCAGGATGTTAAACACTGCAGAGCTGTTTCTGTGTGGGCCACAAGGGCGGC
>NW_016690250.1:639406-729563 GCF_001604755.1 Lepidothrix coronata | reverse complement strand
CATCAGTACAGTATGGGATGTAGATACCGTCCTGATCATCGAGGTCTGCCGTGGCCCTTTGGAGCATCATGCTGAAAAAGATTGTGAATAGGGTTGGTGCAAGAACACAGCCTTGTTTCACACCATTGGTTATTAGAAAGGGCTCAGAAAGTGCATTGCCATATCTGACTTGGCCACACTGATCCTTATGAAGCGAGATGATAATTTTAAGGAACTTGGGGGGACATCCTAAACGTTCCAAAATCTGCCATAGACCTTTTCTGCTCACAGTATCGAACGCCTTGGTGAGGTCAGCAAAGGTTATAAAGAGACCTTTATTCTGTTCCCTACACTTTTCTTGCAGTTGTCTGAGAACAAATACCATGTCTGTGGTACTTCTGTTGGCTCTAAAACCACATTGGCTTTCAGGTAGAATTCCTTCTGCTATAGCGGGTATTAATCCGTTCAAAAGTATTCTTACCAGAATTTTGCCAGCAATGGAGAGCAGAGTAATACCACGGTAATTTGAACAGTCTGATTTAATTCCTTTCTTCTTATACAAAGTGATGATGACTGAACTACAAAGGTCTGATGGTAGTTCGCCTAGTTCCCAACAGTGCCCCACAAACTCGTGAAATTTAACATGGAGTGCAAGGCCCCCATGTTTCCAGATTTCAGGTGGAATTCCATCAACCCCAGCTGCCTTGCCAATTTTCACCTGCTGTATGGCAGGTTTCTCCCAAAGCAGGGGCAATATCCAATTCATTCTTCACTGGTTGTTGTGAGATGGACTGAATTGCTGAGTCTTGAACTACACAGTTGGTACTGAAGAGAGTCTGAAAGTGTTCAGACCAACGAGTCAGAATGGAGGTTTTATCTGTTAGAAGCGTTTGACCATCAGCGCTGAGTGGAGGGCTTTGGACCTGGTATGTAGGCCCGTATGCTGTTTTCAAGACCTCATAGAATCATTTGTGATCACTTTTATCTGCGCATAATTGTTTTTTTCTGCTAGATTGATCCACCACTCATTCTGGATGTCATGGAGTTTCTGTTGGAGCTTGCTGCATGCAAGACGAAAGGCTGCTTTTCTTACATGACAGGATGGCAGTGCAAGGTGAGCTTGATGAGCAGTTCTCTTCTTCCTCAACAATTCCTGGATATCTTGATTGTTTTCATCAGTCCTTGTTCTTCTTGAAGGAGAACCCTAAGGATTCTTCAGAGGACTGCTGGATGCTGGTTTTAATATGGTGCCAGAGTGTTTCCGGAGAGGAATCTATAGAATCTATAGAATGATTTTCGAGCCTAGTTTGAAGATTTGCCTGGAATCTGTCTCTCACTGTGGCTGATTGGAGATTGTTAACTTGGAGTCTCCTCCTTGGGATACCACCCCTTTTAGGTTTGAACTTAAGATTGAAGTTAAGTTTACAGCGCACAAGCTGATGGTCTGTTTGGCATTCTGCACTAGGCATCACGCGGGTATGGTGGACATGGCGAACATCTCTCCGTCGCACCATGACATAATCAATGAGATGCCAATGCTTAGATCTAGGATGCATCCAGGTTGTCTTCAGGCTATTTTTCTGTTGAAAGATAATATTAGTGATGGTGAGCTGTTGCTCGGCACAGAATTCTAGCAGAAGGCGACCATTATAGTTGCAGTTTCCAACACCATGCTTGCCTAATACTCCTTTCCAGGATTCAAAGGTCTTTCCTACTCTGGTATTGAAATCACCAAGGATAATGGTCTTATCATCTGCAGGAACCTTTTGGGTAAGGTGGCACAGGTCAGTGTAAAATTTATCTTTTTCGGCAGGGTCAGCTGGTAGAGTTGGAGCATATATACTAAAGAGGATAACATGTTGCTTGTTGTGTAGTGGAAGGCATAGGGAGATAATGCGGTCAGAATGACCAGTCGGCAGATTTTCGAGTTTAGGAACAATAGAGTTTTTGATCATGAAGCCAACTCCTGAGAGATGCTTTTCAGTTCTGGGTTTACCTGATCAAAAGGGTGTGTAACTGGCACCATGTTCTCTGAGGCTGCCTTCCTCGTGAAGGCGAACTTCACTGAGAGCAGCAATGTCAGTGTTGAGATGTGATAGTTTGTGGGCGATTAGGACGCTCAGGGCATCCACTATTCGCAGAATCAAGCATGGTTCTGATGTTCCAACATGCTAGAGTTAATTTAGGTACACCTTTGGAGGCAGGTGCGTGCCTTTGTCTCTTGATCTTTGTGTGACCGCATTAGTAGAAGATGTCGTCAGCCTGCAATTAACCAACTGGGTGAAATGTGGAGATGAGCTTTGTTTAGGCCACCTTTTCTAGGCCCCTCTCCGAGTGGAGCAAGCAGTGCTGTCCTTGAAAAGGCTGCTTGGTCGTTCAGGGTGTTGCCCCAAGAGACTGTCATCTCCAGTCGGTCTCAAATAACCAATATCCTGAAACGCCTGCATGCAGGGTTGGGTCTGCGGCTTCCAGTGCACCTTTCACCTGCCGTTTCAATCCTTACCTGTCGGTACAGGGTTTTTTGCATGTGGGTAAAGACTTCAAGCCTGCGCAATGGATTTTTTAGGTGAGGTGCAGTATGCACGGAACTGGGCCCACCCTTTAATCCTAAGATTCATCTGCCAGGGCCGAACGAACTTGGACAGTGGCAGCGAGGTCTTCAGGATGTGGGTTTGATTAGAGTGTCCTTCTCTTAGATGGATGGCCGTACGGGGCTAAACGAGCTCCATCTGCCCGGGTTTGGGATTAGAGCTGTCCTTCTCCTAGGATGACTGCCAGAAGGCTAGCGGGCTCATCCTGCCCATGGATATATTGTGTCTGACCCTGCAGTTTTGACCTATCTGGCATGGGAGACCCTGTCGAGGCATGTACCATCAACAGCATAGCTCGCAACTGCAAAGGGGTACACAGACTTCTTTCCACTAAAGCGGATTGGGGCAAGCCATTCGCCCCCCTACTTTTCTGCCACCAATCTCAGGGAAATACCCAGGAACATCCCTTTGTCCTGACCATCCATTCAGGACACAGTAAATATATCCAAGACAAACCGAACCTGGGCAGTAGCCGCAGGTGAGCCAAAAATAAATCGTTCCAGCCCCTGCACCCACCTGGGCCATGGGTATTTCCCAAGGCCCCAGCCTGGTCGAGACCCCCCCAACCCCTTAGATGAACCCATTATCCACCCTGACCTTATCCTCCCCCCATCATGTTACCACATATCTTCCCACGCACTGCTCACCCGCAACACACCATACACTCCATATGGGACTGCCCTGCCCGGCCTCCTGCCAGCCTGAGGACCCCCACAGCCCACCCAACATTCCACCCCTCCCCCAAAACGGACTACCAAACTTCTGTGTGCTCCGAGGTTCTCCCTCTTCTCTCCCACGAGGGCGCAGTCCTCGCTGGCAAAGCTCCCCCTTTGGGGCCGGGTGCCCAGGGGCTGCCCCGGGGGGGGGGCAGGTGCCCGCAGTGCATGCCGGGGGGGCTGGGCACCCGCGGTGCATGCCCTAAGCATGAATGTTATACATGTAAGCAGATAACAAAGAAAGGAACAATAGGTAAAACAACAGCACAGAACTGAATGTGCTAATGTCAAAGTATTGACAGGAGGTCAGACAAAGTAAATATGGAAATAATATGGCTGTACGGAAAATTGCATAGTTATTAATTTCTTAAATTTGAAGGGCTTTGTTTTTTGATTCTTATACCATTTGCTAGGTCATGCAGCACTATTTCCGGAAGCAAACTAGTGTACTCTTGGTTTGGTTGAATATAGTAATTCCTAGGTTCCTATGTGAGGTGATTGCCTAACACACCTCTCCTAAAAGTTTGTGTACTTTAATTGGTTAGTATCTATCCATACTTCAAGAACATACATTTATCAGAGGCAGTGTTAAAATACAGTTTCTTTCCCTGGCTGCACAACGAGGTGCACAGTGGTGCTTTACTATGTGACTAGGACTCCTAGGCATTATGATATTATAAATTATAGACCACAATAGAAAGGGCTTTAATGGTACACTTTGCATAATCTTAGTTAAGTGAACATGAATTGAAATGGCTTTTAATTTTACAAGCACAGTCTTTGTTGACATGATCTCTATTGTATGAATCATTTAGTTATGCAATGTTTCAGTTAACTTGTTTCTTTTTTTCCCTCTCAACACCTTCAGAATGCATTCTCCTCCCAAGATTTTTTGAAAACTTGTTTTCTCTTTTCAGCATGTATTTATGTGAAACCTTTTTCCATCATACTTATGCAGGGGTTATATCTGAAGTGAATGATGTCAGCATATTCCCGGAGATTAGTACAACCTTCAAACTAAAGCAACTGCAGATGCTTAGCCCCAAGTTCCTTACAGGTTTTGCATTACTAAAATAGATTGTACAGGAACAAGGACTGTTGAATAAGGAGTGGAGAAAGGTCTCCAGTGTCAGAAAAATGTTAATACATGGCCAAATGGTCAAAAAATGGATTATATTATAGTAGCAGAAAAGTTGTTTTCCATTACAAACACAGAAAGGTTAGGAAAATAAATTCATCTGCTTTTAGAGTGTTGGAAACTATGTGCTAAGACTAAATTGTTTCTCTTTTTTGAGTTTGCCTTGAAATGTTGGATGAACATAAAAATCTCTTATCCTATATGTAAGGTGTTGGAAAATGTCCTCTAGAGAAAAAATGACATGGTATGGCAAACAGATGAGTAATAATGTTTTCATCTCAGCTGATGTTTCTTGCATTGGTTCCTATATCAGCAAAGGTTTCATTTTGAATATAAGACTTGGATAAAGCATTTCAACAGTATCTAGTTACAAACATCATGTTTCCTTTCATATTTTATGTTAAAACTACAGATTTCTTTTGCTTCTCAGAAAATCCATAAAATAATCACAGACCTTACCCCATTAAGTAAATCCTTTTTGAGAGCTAAATGTGAATATTTTTTTTCCCACAGTTTTAAGTGAAACTAAAATCCATGTCCCGCTTTTAAATAAGGTCTTTGTAAGCTCTTTGGGATACTTTACAAGTTGTGAAAAAAATTGGGGAGCCAGTGGTTTTGGTTTCATTCCAACTGGAATGCCTAGTGACCATCTGCCAATTGAATTCAATCCAGCACTCCTCCAGTAGTAAAATAATCAATAGCAGTAGAAGTAATAGCTGAGTATCAAATTGAATAATGGCTTGTAGTCTAACCTGATGACATCAGTATTCAATAATTCTTGAACCTTTCAACTCAGACTGAAGTTTTCAAACTTCTACTTTTGACCAATATGCATTGGGGTTTTTTTCAGGTTTTTTTTATTTGTTTGACTTTGCCTGTAGTTTTTCTTAATTCTTTTCCAAAGTTTGAAGGAGAAAAAAGTTTAGGCTTTTCAAGTATGTAAAAATCGAGGAAAGACACTCTTGACAGTAAACAATTATCATCACATTTTTTTATAATCATTCTACAGCCAAAACAGCTGGGGGATGAAAGTTTAAATTTAGCAGGAAAACAGCAGTAAGGAGAAGTGCTTTTGAGTGTTCTGGAGAAAACTGATTTTGATGTGATTTAGTTATAGACTTTTGAAACTCCATGTACTGAGCATGTAACGCTAGTTTCTCATTAAGTTTCACAGGTACATTCTTCAATGGAGAATTACATTAGTTTAGATGCAAAAGTTTCACCTCGGGACATATTTACTTTACATAATCTCACAGAAAACCTCTCAGCCCTCTGCAGTGGGGTATTCTCCAGAAATAAACATTCATATCAGATAAATGTGATTTTTTACTCCAGAACGAAAATAAAATAATCCAGAGGCCAAAATATTGCTGCTAATTCATGTTATGATTTCAAGTTGACTGTAATGCGTTACTTTTGTGCCTATTACTCAGACAATAAAATAATGTGCTTCACTTCTTTATTTGGGGTTTCAATCTTCTCAAAAGCTATAGTTTTCAGCCATGCAGTTTATGCTTTGAAAGTTGCAATATTTTTGTCTTTTAAGACATATCATTCTCTGACTCCTGAAGTGTTCTCTTACATAAAACAGATTGCTTGAAGGCACATAGATGACTTTAAATATTTCTGCACTTCACAGTGCTCATTCACCTGAGTGTTTAACTATGTCAGTGTATTCAACATTATCATATTTAATTGGATGGTTCAACAAGATAATATGCCAGTGCACACAGAATTCAATGTATTATTGGCTCACAATAAATAAGGCAACTCTCAAATAAAACACAGGGGATTTAGCAAGAAGAAATTATGTATAATTGAGAGAAACACGATTGCATTGATGGTTTGCTAAAGGCTGATAACCTATCAATTCTTACAAATTTGGAAATCTGTAAATTTGTAAAAATAGTGTCATGAAAGAGAATGCATTTAAATACCATAATTAGGACAGACAACTGCAGTCTCCATCATTGGTGATCCATTTCATACTCTGAGTTACATATGCAGAACATTTAAACTGACTCATTTGTTCTCTAAAGGTCCAAAGTTTTATATTTTAAAGCCATTGATCTCACTTCTTAAAGGTCCTCCTTGAAGGAGGATGCTGGTGTCAGCAACACAGCTATTTCTGTTTTCCAAAGCAATCTGCAGTCACTGATTGCCCTGATGTAAGACCAATGTTGAGCCAAAACCAAGAAAAAGGGATGCTAAGAAATGATGCTAACAGAAACAATTCCTCATCACTCCGTGAATCTTTTGCAAAAATAGGCTATCAACATTACTCATAGATATCACTAGATCCATCGAAAATAAAGCATAGTCTGTCATAGTCTTTAGGCAAATAAAATTTTGCTTAGGCTATACAAAAACAGGTTCTTTAACTTAGATGAGCAGTAAAACTGCAACCAGGATGTTTAAGAAATTATTCCCTTTTCCATCCTTTCTACTGCACAAATGGATCATGTTCATTCTCAGTTAAAAAAAAAGGTAAGGGAAGAAGAATTTTTCAGCTAAACATCAAGCTATCCTGAAATCAGAGATGCTGCTTTTTGTCCTTGAGGTAGAGTTTTAGGTGTCTCATTCTGCTTATCATCCACTACTCACTCCCCAGTAACATTATTGCTGCCGTGATGCACTAGGATTTTTTTTCCTTAATAGGTTGCTGAAATGAGTAAATGGCATCTGCATCAGGTGTATTATCAGAGTTGTGGAGATATGACAGTCCAAAGCATGAGTGTCCGCAAAAATACTGCAATGGTATCACATGCATAAAGTACTAGGTTTGTGTATTTGATTTTCTGGCACAAAAAAGATTGGGGATTTTTTGAAAAATAGTTTTTTTGAAAGCCTTTTTTTGTCTCAAAAGACAACTGAGAGAAAATTCACAATAAAAGCCAAAAATAAGACATATAATGTAATAAAATTGAGTATATGCCTGTAAAAGCTCAGGGTTGCAACCACAGATAAGTGTACAGTGATGTTCATGTCATACTTTTTCCTCTATAAAGTGTTCATTTTATAATGGCCAGTCTTCGCGATCGAAGATTTGGGAAAGGTTATTAACCCTTCGAGCCTGCGCAGTGGATTTTTTTTTTTTTTTTTTAGGTGAGACACAGTGTGCGCTGAACTGAGCCCACCCTTTAATCCTGAGGTTCATCTGCCGGGGCCGAGCAAGCTTGGACAGTGGCAGTGAGGTCCCCAGAACGTAGGTTTGTTTAGAGTGACCTTCTCTTAGATGGATTGCCTCACAGGGCTAACGAGCTCCATCTGCCCGGGGGGCTGGGAATCGAACCCGGGTCGCAGTGGTGAGAGTCCTGCACCCTAACCACTAGACCACCAGAGGCCCCGTTCATTTTATATCATTGTTTTTTTGAATAGAAGGTGTTTTAAAAATAAAATTTATTGCATATACAGACTAGAATAAGACACACTAGGACACGAATTGGTAGGCTGTTAATATACTTCTCAGTCAGTCAAAGGCTCAAAAAAAAAAAAAAAAGTATGTGAGTTGTGTAGCATAGGATACTGATGGGCACTGAGCTTACTGCTCTGTTCTCTGTACACTCTGGGTACTACATGTAAATAAGTCTACTGCAGACATGAGTGTTTATTTATATACTATGCCATGTCATCTGTGTCAGATATGCTGTGAACTCCCTCTGTATACATACATGCATGTAGGTATGTTCACAGAGGAATATTTCAGCTCTTAAAACTTGCTGGAACATTTCAAACGAAAGTACTTCTGACTACTTATCAGCAAACTTTATTGATCTCTACATACAAAATATTTACTGATGTTTAGATTTGCCTTTTACACTATATGTCATGGACAAGTTTCTTCAAACAGTATATTTAACACAGTCACATTCAGCATCTTGCTACTGAAGTTCACCCTAATTCCATTTCGTTTCACAGGTCAGAATGTTGAATTGACTTACCTTTTCAGATTTGACCACATCATATCTACTTCTGTTTAATGAGTTCATTTTGTGCAACTGCATCTGAAATTCTATGCATCAGAGAAATATTTTGGAGACTTTTTTTCCTACTTTACTCAAGAAAAAGAAGCAATTGTTGCATTGTTATATTCTAGGTTAAGCTACACATCTATACAATTTTAAAGTTTTTTTTTCTTTTTATATTTTCTTTCAACGGAAGACATTGGAAGGAAATTTCTAACTATCAAAGAAGAAAGATTTTGAAACAACTTTTTGAGGGGACAAGGAAAAAAATTAGTCACCTTTAAAAAAGATTTATAATCAGCCTAAATTAAGGAGTATTAATCTTGCAATAAAAGAAGACAAAATGCATTGACATAAGAACTTCTTTTATACGTGTTCCTGCTGTGGCTCATCTAATAGTCATGTATTAAGATTTCTATCATGCTCAAAATTCAATTACAAAACTTGTATTTTTATGATATAGTTTTTCTAAAACAGGTACCTTTAGCACTTAGATGTTCTATTGGTCATTTATCTGTAAACCATGAAAACCTTTACCCTCTTTTCCATCATTTTCTTTTATTCTTCCTCTATTTATCTGTTTAAATAAGTAATTTCATACATATTTGAAATATATATAGGTATGGATACTGTATTAGTTAGAATCATGACTCAAAATTTTTCACTAATAGATCCAAAATGATGTAGTACCCTGTCCCAATCAAGTTAAATCCTGATATAAAGGCTATCTTCTGCTTCTCTGTCTGACTTATTATTAGTCACTTGTATCATCATTTAGAATATTCAAAAATTAGCAGTGAGAATTCAGTTCAGTGACTTGGATTATCATTACCTAGTCAGATGGATACACGACTAAAAATCTGTCATAGTCATTTTAACCAGTACATTTCTCAGTTTTTCATTCATCTGATATAAGTGGTCTGGGAGATCTAGGAGGTGATTTGGAGATACCATGTAAACAAATATAAATCTTCATATTATGTCATAGTGTTCACAACCTCTTTATCAGCATTTTTTAAATAATCCTCTACCCTACGGTCTTAAAAATAGATTAAAAAACTTTGGAGGATTGGGATAAGAAGAATTTTAGCTTAGAAGATCATCTGATGAGTTTTTTTTCTTCTTTAGCAGCTACAGTCCTTCTATATTGAAAACTGAGATACTGGAAAAAATGGGATATATGGTAGCAGCGTTTTGCCTGTTCTTTCCCAAAATGCTGTCCTGGGTATGTCTGAAACATGTTCGGGTCTGTAGCTGAGATCAGAAGATGCACTGAAAGGTGGAAACACTTTATATGTATTTGTATAGAGATGTTCCAGGCAGTCCCCACACTGTGGCTCATTCAAGAAATTAAATAAAAGTAGGTGAGAGAAGGAAGGGAGGGGAGTAAAATCAACTTCAGAATCTAGGATTAGATGTGATTGATCATTGCTTTTGGTAGCTCGCTGGGAACTTTTGATGTTTTGTAGTAAATTAATAAATAAACAACGCACTATCTCTGAAACTGAAATTTGGCAGAAGGCAGTTAGTCTGGATCAATTAATGTCAGAAAACAAAACTCATACAGTAATGAAACACCTTTTAAAAGAACACTTAGTATGTGTATCTTAAGCTTTTAAACAAGTCAAGAATTTCTGAGGTTAAACAGGTCTGATACCACCTTATTTTAATTGAATGCATTACATTTTTAATATACATTATAGATTACAAGTTCTCCTCTACTTAGTTTGTACTGGTTTTGTCTCTGAAACAGGACTTGCAGACAAGCTGCTCTGAGCTACAGACCAGAGCTGTAGTGAGAGGTGCAACTGCAGTTGCTTAAGCAATTTTTTAAAAGCCTGTTATATAACAAGTTTACCCTTGGCAAGTAAGAGACATTTAAAGAGGTGAATGAAGTGGTCAAAACAGGTCAAAGTCAATAACTCCAAAATTATTTTTTCTCCATTACCGAATTGGACACCACAACCAGCGCTGGATGAGAAGCAACTCTAGATCACTTTGGTGTTCATATTTTCCAATATCAGTATAAGAAGGGTAGGCAAGAAAAATTGCAGACTGAATCTTTAGACCAGGTTTCTGCTGGTGCAACATCACAGAATCAGCTGGTGTGAAGACAACAGATCTTGACTCAAAGTAGTGTATACAATCTACATTTTAAGTATGCCCAAATAATACGTGGATAGACACAATACACGTACATATACTAACATATTCACTTCAATACAAATAAAGTACATAGTATATAGGTTAGACATTTTTAAGATCAAAGATATTTAGAGGTTTATATTAGCATACTCATCCTGTTGGGACTATTCGGAGGCAGAATTTGAAGTAAAGAGTGCATGCAGAGATTTGGATTCGTGGAAGAAACCCTGCATCCACCATAGAAAATATACATCATTAAGAACTCTGTCACTATGTATTAACGACATGTGGACATCTCCCTTTGATCAGCAGCCTGAGTGCAAATCACCCTCATATCAAGGTTTTAAGCAATGCAAGTCTATGCTCCCTGCCTCTAAAAGAATGTTTCAGTCACTGCAAATTAAATGGAAGATTAAAACTAACTTTTGTGGCTACGCAGTAATAGAAAATCTATTTATGTTATTTTACACTTCTATAGGAGAGGGTGACAAGCCTCAAGTTAAGGAAGGAGCCCAGCACTTGTACAAAAGAAAGAAGTTTCCCATCTAAAATGCCTGGCTCTTTAAGATGTGGCTTTCTGGCTTTTGAATGTCATTCCAGCGCTGTTGTTCCTCTCTTGCTAGAGGATTGTCAAAGTGATGTCATGCAGAATCATTGCAGTTCTTGAAAAATGTCCTCCCTGTAACATTTTATCTCTTCCAAATGACACTTATTCTTAACAACTCACTGAAATATTTATCCACTTGAGACTAAGATTATACCCTACGAAATGAAGGTTCTTTTGAAATCCTACCTTTTCCAAATCAACATGTGCTACAACCAGAAAAAAAAGAAATTTGAGCATAAGCCCAAGGAGTAACACTGGAAGGCCAAATCAGAAGACCTACACATACAATACAAAGCTTGATTAAGTATTTAGTACTTTCTTGAACTTCACGTTATGTGTCTTTTCTATTGGTCTCCCATCTTCCAATCTATGTCTTTGTATTTTTGTTTTTCTCCATTACAGATGCCATTGCTTATAATATATGATCTGTATTAACAAATAAACAAAGCAACCTCTACAGTTAGTACATTTTTCTTTAACTGTTAATCTTTTCAATGGTGTAAGTTATATAGATACTACAAAAACATTTACAGTAGCTCAGGCATTGCAGACACATGCACATAAGTGTATAGAGGGAGCCACACATACTAGTCAGACATTCAGAAAAATGAGTAATGCAGAGTTATTGTTGCACATCTCATATCGGGCTTCTTATCTGCATTATAACAGCTCAAGAGACGTGCCCAAAGATGCTCAGAAACTCAGGCTCCTTTCACATTTTCAGGGCTTGTAGTTTGATGAATTTGCTCTTTTAGTCCCCTGAACTCCTTTGACAACTGGAACACTAATGTTGTTCAAGCTTTGTATGTCTGAACAAATTTTTTTTCCCCTGGGAAAAAGTCAATGGAAACCTATGAAGTCAATGGAAAACGGAAATTTCCGAAACATGTTTGCCAAGAGTGGCTGTTGAAAGATATTTTAATTAAAAAAAATAATCAGGTAGTAGTACTCATCCACCCATATTTGGGAAAATCTGTCATAATTGCCCTATAATTGACCAATTTAGGTACAAAGGAGATGTTTTAAAGAAATTTTATCTTTCAGAAATTACTATTCTTTTGCTCTCATATGCCAATCATTCACTTTTATTGTGTTGTTGAACTGATTATCTTCAGTTTCTGATATGGCAAAGTAGAATACAAATGTATTACTTGCTCTCTAAGATTCTCTGGGTGGACTTTATCTCATTTAGTGTCAATCATCCCAAAGTTGGTATGTGCTCCCATCAAAGCTCAGAGAGGATGGCACTCTAACCAGTAGCTTATGGCTACACACTGCAGTCCAGCCTACATTGTGTATAGTTGAGGTTAGGGGCACTGGATCTGCAACTCCACATTATGCAAACAGGACTGTCATGTGGAGGTTTGGATATCATTCAATTTTCTTGCCTTAAAAGTATCCAGAAGCAAGAAACCCTAGTCATCAGGTTTCCAAACCATGGAGATTATATATTTCATTTCCAGGTTCTGGACTGTTCTCCCTGACACCCGTATATTCCCCAAAAGCCTCAGGTTTCACAAAAAATTAGGTTCTATTCCAAAGTGTGATTTTGTTGTCTATATTAATCATGTTACAAAGCCATTTTATTACTGTCCCAGGATCATTTCCAGCCTATAGACATTACTTCTCCTGGGGATGCCAAGACGCTCATACGTTTGTCTTTTATTTCTCACCTGGGTTATTGTAATTCATTACTTGCTGGTTCACTTGTCACTTTTTGTTTTAGTTGCTTACAGCTGGTGCAAAATTTGGCGGCTTGATTGTTTATGAGATTTCTAATTACATTACTGCAATAATGAAATAGTTTCACTAGCCACTTGTGAAACAGCAGATTGCTTTTAAGAGTTTACTCCTAACAAATAAATATGCACAAAAGGCCATTTGTTGCTTGCGCCGTTATGAAGTGAACGTTTCTTTTATTCTGACTGTCTTTTGAATGATGGGAGTTTCAGCTCTTAAATTGTTCTTGTTCTATATATCTGTAGCACTTAGATTTCACAGCGTCCTTATTAGCTAAGTATTACTTTCTCAATTTTTATGACCTATTTCTTTTCCCTACTCCTGGTGATTTATTCTAAAACTTATCTCGTACCAAACAAAGATATATGTCCATATATTCACTGATATCAGACAGTGGAACATTATTTTGATTGAGTATTAAAGGCTTTTCAACTCTGCCATTTCAAGACGGCAAAGGTAGTGATGTGGTCTGTAGCCTATCACTTGTCCTGAAAGGGGTTTCTAACAAAGCGAGGCTGAAATAAAACAGCACTGAAAACTAAAAAAAAAAAAAAAAAAAACACAAAACAAAAAACCAAAAACAAACAAGCAAAAAACCCCACCAAAACTAACCAAAAAACAACCACAACTATTTTAAACAAAATTAAAGAACATCTGATTAGAATTTAAGATTATTTCCCCTGAGTTTTCAGGTTCATTTGAACTAAAACTTACAGTAAAGGGCAGACTACAGTTAACAAAAAAACCCAAAAAAAATGCAGTTCCTAGGTTCATTTTTAAATGAAACCTTGAAGAAACATCTATGTAAGCACAGCAGCAATGCTTTATTTCATTTGCTTACAAAAAGCTCTCTGCAATATTTAACTAGCCAGTAATTAATAAGCTCATCACAAGTCATGTAGATTGCAGAGGTTGCATCAAATTAATATAATCATGCTGGTATGCATTCAAGTTAATTTGCTGCTTTAAATAATGTGTGAATTTATGCTCACCCATCTTCGGATACAGAAATTTTGTAAGGATGATGAGAAGCTTGGAAAACCTTTATCCCACAAAACAAACTAGGACTCTTACATTTAGAAAAAAATAATAAAAAAGTGAAAAAGGGAAAAAAAAGTAAAGAAGACGATGACAAAATTCTGTAAAAATAATTTAAAAACTGTCTTTTATTGTCATTCAGCAATAAAATTGCTCACATCAGGTATAAAATGAAGAAAAGGAAAATTTGTTCTTCAGAAAGCACAGGTAAATTACAGAAACCACTGCCATGGTGTACTTTGTATTTTGGAGTCCAGCAGTCCAAGTCAGTTTCAGTAGCCAGTCCTGGACAACAACTGCTTTAGTACTTCTTAGCACAGTCATCCCAGTTCAATCCTTTGCTAATTTTTAACGTGCCACAAGCTCAGACGTATACCAAATAAGGAATTGTTGTGGTAGTATCCTATTTCTAGCACTTTCCCAAAGCATCAGATGCCAGACAGTACACACTTTTTCTGACTTAAAACCATTCTATAGTTCATAAACACAAACAGGCACTCACTACTATACGCAGAAGCATCAAGTTGTAAAGATGATTGTGACTAAGCCAGTGAGATAAAGCAAAAGTAGTACAGCTATGCCTGCCATCACATATAGAAATCAAATTTACATTAAATGTCACAGAACCAGGAGAGGTCAGACAGGGATGAGTGCTCTTGCAGTAAATAAAAATTGTTGTGCCTTCTCTCTTGTCAAACCTGGCTGCCGAATCCTTATTACACATTACAATTACTTCTGAGATGGAATACAGACTTCATGCATTATATTTATTTCACTTCATTTGCATCTTAAATGCATAACATTTGCATTTCTACTAAAGCAATGACACAAACTTGTAACTCAAAAGATGTACTTTGATTGGAACTTGTAATTATAACACGTAACAGAAGTAAGATAAATTTTCAACATACACTGGGAATTTTGTACAAGGGGGCCAGTGCTGCTTCACTGAATCATTTCTAAAAAGCACTGTGGAGGAGTGAAAATGAGGAGAAAAGAGATCCACTAGCCAAAGAGAGACAGAGGACAGAAAGAACATTTTAGAAGAAATAGAAAGTGTCCCAAAAACCAAGCCTTACTGAAAAAAACATCACTCAGAAGAGTTCCAACTTTAGATGCTCACCTACCTGACAGGAATCGGACATTTAATCTCTAATTAGTATTGACATATAAGAAATCAATGTTGTTTTGAAATGTAATTACCGAGCAATTTACATGAAGAAACCTTTCAGTATAGGAAATCTATCACTCAGGTAATGTTCTTGTGTGCATGAACCTTTAAACATTCCCAATTTGAAAGTATGTTTTAAAAATGCATTGTGACATTGCAAAATATTTACTTAACAAATATGTCTTACAATTAGATTACAT
Source organism: Lepidothrix coronata (assembly GCF_001604755.1). Classification (NCBI taxonomy): domain Eukaryota; kingdom Metazoa; phylum Chordata; class Aves; order Passeriformes; family Pipridae; genus Lepidothrix; species Lepidothrix coronata. The sequence goes on along the minus strand of NW_016690250.1, from coordinate 714,273 downwards.
TCCTTCCTGTGAAAGTAAGATATGAAGAAGAAAGCAGCTCATTCCTTCAAGATTTCTTTCTTAGTCCCCTGAAGAAGAGATTTCTACTGATAATTTGGGCTACACAGAAAATATTCCTGCAAGCTACTGAGCTCAGGGAACATCCAATGTGGGATCACCCAGCCTGGGGTCCCACTACTTTTCAACTAACTTTTAGCAGGACTCTTATCCCATCCATTATTTTTGTAGTCTATACAAAAAATGCATGGCAGCAGAACCTGTTAATTTGAAAGTTTTGATAAAAAATACCAGAGTGCTTTATAAATTTCCTAGCACACTACTATGCTTCATATTAAACAGAGTACTGGTGTGAAATGTCAGCTATCTAAATTGCTCTGTGCTGTCATTTCACTGGTTGTTGCGTTTGCTACAACAATGTTTAAAACCTTTTGGAGAACACCAGTTTCCAGAATGAGCTGAATATGTGCTGCTGTAGTTATGCATTGCCTCATCATAAAGTGTAAAAGCAGAAGTTCTAACATGACTTACATACCAATAAAAATATTTGCTAGTAACCAAGGATGTCATGCTCCTCGGCAGATGCCTTTTCAGTGTCTCTATATAGGCAGAAGAGGCCAGAAAACTTGGCAGTATTTTAACTTGCATGTTTTATGTACTTCAGTAAGAAATTGCAATGCCTATTGCTCCTATAACTCATTCCATCAGAAATATTTATGTCAGCCGTACAAAATTATAACAATACAGCTCTCCTGAAAGAAACCTAAGCCTATGTATTTCAGCTGTCACTGGAAAAGTCACTGGAAGGTCCAAAATGACAAAAGGCAAGACAACAGGTCAGAGAATATATGGCAAAGATGGTCTGGATACATGTGGTATTATAATGAAGGCTGAATAATGAAGAAGGAAAGGTATGTATTTGGGGTTTGTTGTTTCTTACTTTCTTAATTTTTCTCTGCAGCACCAAAACTATCATTTTGTTCTAGCAATTTGGATTTATCTTAAAATACTGTTGTTTGAATTTTACTTTTGTGATGGGAAAAAAGAGAGAGAAAAATGTGCTATTTCTTGTGTGACCTATTTGAGAATTTACACTTTGTGCTTTCTAGCCAAGAACTTATAAATATGCAACAGCTATAAACAACCAAATCTTGATGTAGCTAAATAAAATTTTTAAAAAGTCAACAGAGATAACTACAAGGAAAAGACTAATCCTGACCTTACTCCTTTCACATATTGACTGAGCCCATGAGCATGAACTGTATTATTACTTTTGACATAAACATAAATTCACTGTTGGAAGGATGTCTCCTGCGTTGTCTGTTAATATATCAAATTGTTATAAGCCATTTATTTCCAATTAATTATTTATTAATTTTAAAATAACTATTGGACACCTTCTCCCAAATAAAAGATGAGGGAAAGAAATCACTTCTGGATAATTGATAGCCTTCTGATCAGGACACAGGTAGGAAGCAAGGAGCAGCTATGCAGGGACCTGAATCTGTATATCCTATATGTCTAGTGAACTCTCTTCCGCCACTCCATTCTGATGAAGGTGTGTTTTTCCGAGTGGAATAACAGATTAAAAGTTCAAAGAAATTCAAGAAGACTTAAGCTGACAAGGAATAGGAAACTTCGGAAATGTTTAAAACATTTTGCTAAGTATAAAGTTTATTTCTCACTCTATCCTATCCTGAACAAACATTAGCCTCCATAATCTCCTCTCTAGCTCCCATGTTTGACTATGGCAAAGATAGGTGATGTCAAGTGTGATACAACTAAATGAACCAAAGGCTTCTTCCTTGGGCAAAGAAAAATACAATTAATTAATGTTCCCTAATATTATTGAATGATATCAAGGCAAACATTTTTTTACATCCCACCAACAATTTTACAGATATTAAATGAGTACCCAGAAGAAAAATGGAGACTACCCACTAGGGTCTGGAAAAGGAAAACCCATTTAAATAAGTGTTTGAATAAAATGTGTGGAAAATATAAGATGCTACAAATCTCAAGGGAGATATCCCACTAAATGTGAAGCATTTCTTTTGCAAAGGTATGAATATAGTAAACTTGGAATCACTAAATATTAGAAAGATTAGTACGTAAAATGTTGTTGAAGGTTTAGTTAAATAAAAGAATGTATTTCCTTGAAGCTGAAGAAAATAAACAATTTCTCTGGATGAGATCTACCTATTGATTTTTTCACAGAACACATTTCTTCCTGTCTTTATTAACTTAATTTTCTGGAAATTACTACCTTCAAAGTTAGGAATAAGCAACACTAGAGTCAGGACTGGAGAGGACCTCAAGAAATTAGTTATTTAATCTCTTCTCAAATATTATATATCTGTTATCCTTGGTAGGTATATGGCTAGCCTATTTTAAAAGATCTTCAAGGAATGGGAACTTAGTAACCCTTCTGGATCCTCTTCTCCTCATTATTGATGATCATTATCAGTAGGATGGTTTAACTAATGCCAGACCTGATTTTCTGTAATTCCATTCTGTTATTTTCTCTGGTAGCCGCTCTGACATGGAAAACTATTCAATATTTTTTTCTTTTTATTATGAAACATCTCAGGTATCATCTTTCTTCCTTGCCTTCCCTATCTTTTCTTTTTGGGCATAAATTATGTTAATTCAATTTGTATTCCTTCTTGTATCAAATATTCTGGACATCTGATTATCCTTCTTCTTAACCTCAATCCTTCCACATTTTCTGGAAGAAGAAGGTCTACGCTAAGCATACAGAAGCTGAAGACTGTCCAGTGCCAAGGACAGAGTAACCTGCCCAATGCAGATAGGAACAGAAAATGCCTTTCCTTGTTTTGCAGGTGTACATTGCAATGCAGGTTTTGTTTTTTCTCCTAAAAAGTGATGTGTTATTAACACATGTTCAACATCTGACTCCTTTTATTACTCTTAAACCCCTCACAGAACTGCTGCCTCATTAGTTGTTTCCAGACTTCTCTGTGCACTTCTGAACTCACTGTTAAGAACTGAATTTAAAAATCCTCCTTTCTTGTTGTTTTCTGTACCTTCTGTATCAAAATATGCTCATCAATACAAGCTACCTCACAGTCAGGGTGCTGCTGCACTCCCTTCTCAACATATACTCAGGCCTCTCAAATTTCCAGTGAGCTATAAATCCCATTAATGGTGCTATTAAAATTCGAGGTGGGGTGGGACCCATACAGAAAAAAACAAAACAAAACAAAACAAAAACAACAACAACAAAAAAAAAAAACAACAACAAAAAAAAACCAAAACCCAAACAAACAAAAACAACACGAAACAAAAAAAAAAGAAACCTAGGACCAAAACAGAAATCTTTTTCCTCTTCCTTACGTTTCTAGTTCTATAGTAACTTATAGATCTTTACATGGTACTTTGTTTCTTTTCTCTAGAGACTTGAAATATATCTGTACTCTTCACAACAGTACTAGGGCACTCTCCTCCCTCATTTCTTCCTAATATTTCCTAAACTTCCTGTTTTCTTGTATTTCCTGAACAAGTTTACATTCTTACTCTAATCATGGAAATTATTCCACAGTATCCATTATAATTCTCTTTTTTATCCCCCATATATCTTGCACTTATAATTTGTATGAAGACAAAATCTGCATCTCTGTCTTCTCCCTGCTTCAATTCATGCTACGAATAATAACCCAATGCCTTCTGTTTTCAGGATCTTTATCTGAGTATTTTTCACATTGTTCTGTGGAGTTTCGTTATTCTCCTGTCAATCTTGGGAGTAAACTTAATATTCGTACTCTTTTTCATGAGATATACTCTAATCTCACTTTAAATCTCCCAGCATAACATTGCAAGGCTGAATAATCAGGGTGGTCTGGTGAAACCATCTCTGTGGGATGCATCCTTCACTACTGCAACATTAATGCAACTTGCACAGATATACCTTTAGTAATACTTTTTACTTTGAAATTTTATTTACCAAGAGAATTCTTCTTAAGAAAAATGTTTATCCAGACGAAGTTTGACAGAGCAACACGGGAGTTTTCCTCTAAGTGTTAAATTAGAGCTTCCAAATGAAAGGGTTGTTTGAAAATCCAGCTGTGCCCCTCAGATCAGCTAAATGCTTCTGTAGTCATTATACAAGATTGATGAGAACCTCCTTGACAGATCCTCCTTGATTTGGACAACTGAAGCTAACAAGGCTCATACTCAAATTATTCTCACAACACTAAATAAATACAAGCTTTTTAATTGCTTATTATGTTTTAATGAACCAGTTGAACATATTTTGGTTTAATTGTTTTTCTTCATATTTGACCTTTTTCTAACTCTTCCTCCAATTTCCAAGCCTGTAAGTATACTTATTTGATACTAGTCCTCATGTTTTTTATCCCTCTTAGATGTTCCCAAATGGTTCATAATGTTGAAGATCTTGTAACAATGAATGTACATTAGATTGCAGCTATCAGCTGTACTCTTAGGCTGAAAATTCCTTTTAATCTTGGGCTAGCAAAGCCTTTCTAGCCAAAGTTCCTTTTGAAATAAAAGGTAAGTACTAAAACTTCCACTGCACTGTTTTCCTATTACTCCTGAGCATTACTATTGAAGACCAAGATGGCATTAAGTTGGGGTACTGTCTGCCTGGCCAACTTTTAAAACACATTCATAGACATAACAAGCACGAAAGTTAGTTACAGAATCACCAAGACTTTTACAAAAATACAATAATATAGTTAGTATTTTTCTCATCAGGAAAACTTCATTTTTATTTGCCCTAATTGAAATTACTGAGTTTTACTATTATCTTCAGGTAAATCAAAGCTGATTACACTTTCAGAACTAGCTTCATGCAGTGTGGCTGCATGCCTTTCCAAATCTCACCTGATTTAGAGAAATCAGTGAATTGAGCCTATATACTTAAAGAGAATAACAGAGACTGTTCCATAGAGTAATTTCATTACATCTATTATTCCTTATAAACACGTTAAACCATAGTCAAACAATGTAGCTGTTGTTTGATAGTTTTCATTTTCTCTCCCAGGAAACAGCCAAATATTATTTTTTTCTAGTTCTAGTTAAACATATCAGACTGTAAATTTTTGCATCAGAAGCTACCTACTCATGCTATAAAGCAATCAGTGTAGTGAGTTTGAAAAATTAAAAAGGCCTTAGAAAATGCTTGAATTAGAAAATTTTTAAATGATGACCGAATAAAATCAAAGTTTAATCAACTCAGCTCCCCAGCATGGAGACTAAAGGATGTCACAATAGTGTTGAAGAAGCATAAATGTAAAAAGAGGAAATTTGAATGAGGAGGCTTTTATATGTATTAGGAAAAAAAGAGCTAGGAAATCTAGCTAGAACCTGGCATCTTAGTGAGGAAGAAAATAAAGTGATGTGGTTTCTTTAAGAACAAAGAGCATAAGTATTTGAAAAGTGTCTGTGGGAGTGTGGTAGATTCTCCATGATACACACTCTCTAAATCAAGTTTGAATGACTTTCTGAAATACAAGCCTGGGTTCAGTCAGACAGTTTAGGCTTGGTGCAGGAGCTGCTGGAAGTAATTCCCTAGCATGCATTATGCAGCAGGATGAGCTTTAAAATCTACTGAGAAAATGTTTGGGCCAAAATAGCAGCTTGCACACACTGATACAACTTTTTAAAAGCCAGTTGAGTTGTATTGATTTACACCAGCTTCTGATCTTGCCCTTGGAATATAATTTACTGCTGTCATTATGCAATAACACCCAGACCCTGTCTGTTTTTCATGCCGTAATAAGAGCAGCTGTCTTTGCGGTTTGGGGCCTGATCCAATTACGCTCAATGGGAAAACTCCCATTTAGCGCAGGCACACAATTAGATGGTTACAAATTGGTCACAAATAAATTCAGACTGGAAATTAAAACTATTCCATCTGAGATTGTTTTTTCTTTATCTGGTAAAATGCTGGAGCAGCCTCACAAACAGATTAACAAGTCAAGGAACATGTTAAAATTTAGACTGAAAATAGGGAAGGGACTATGTAACAAACAGAAAAAAGGGGGAGGGGTGTAACAGTATTTCCGCTGTACCCTCCTTGTCTCCGGTAATTTGTAACACAGTGACAGCACTCATTTGAGGCAGAAAGGAGTGGGACTTGGAAGTCTAGGGCACTTGAGGTCGTGGTGTCTCTAGGAGGATTTGAAATGAACCTGTAGCTCTATTGTTCATAACACCTTTTAGGTGTTATTAGTCCTCCTGATGGGTTCTGTAGACAGCAGAAGTGTGCAGGGAGAGTCTTCAAGGTATGGAGCAGCTATGGTTTGTGAGTCTTTATAACCTTCCCAGGGCCTGGAAAGCAGCCGTGATCCGAGGCAGAAAGCAGGGTGGACTCCCGCTGTAAATAAATGAGATTAGCTGGTTGTGTGCTTTGGGGTCCTGCTCACTTTTACAAGGTTAAACCATTTGCCAGATCTTATGTCACCAGGAATTGCTTTCACCAGGTCACTGATAATTACTGTTTGGAACTTTTTTTTTCCTTTTGCCTTGTAATATCTGCATTTTCTTTAACATACTACCTTACCACTTAGGACTTTGCTGAAATGTTTGATCTGTCTTCCGCTGGCATATTCTGGTTATGGGGTTTTCTTGTGGTTTAGCACATTGTAAGCAATTTTTAGGGAACCAGGAATTGTTCTGTTATATAGTAGATTATACTGTAGACTTTTCTGAACCAAATATCTACTACAGAGTTTCCTCTAGCTGTGATACAACTGATGAAATGAAAGTGAGCCCATTTAGTCTTGTTTTTCTATTTATGTTGTCTACTGTTGAACACAGAGTATTTTATTTCTGTATTTTATTCCTGTCATTTTATTATTATTATTATTCCTGTCTTTAGGCATTCTGCTATATCTTTGAAACAGGAAGAGCACAGTCAGACACAGTATTTGTAAAAGGAGCCCAGACAAATGAACAGGAGGCATTCTGATCCCAGGTAAGGCCAGGGCTTTTCTTTATTTGTCTTGCTTATTATTCTACCACCTCAAATGTTACAGTTATTTCTGTCACACAAAACAGAACCTGAAACACTTTAAGAGCAGCATCAATGCTTTCCCAGAAGCAACTCTTTCAGTATAAAAACAAAAAGGGTTAGTACATAATTAAGATACCACAGATAGGTTTCATTTGACTAAATATAGATATTTATAATATGATGTTAGTTATATCCAAAAATATATTCCTAAATATAAATTGAAGTGCTACTGACATGAAAGTGCCATTCCACTAAAGAAGGAATTTAACATAATGAATTCAGATATAGACATTGTCATTGCAGGCACTGAAAGTTAGATTAGGTACATTGAATCCTAAATTCCACTACTGACCATTTTAGGTGATATCAGTATAATACACTAAGCTTAATGAAAATGTTCCTTGTTTTCCCAGTTTATACAGTCTGATGTTGAAAATAAATAAAAATAAAATAAATAAAGCTGACTTAGGAATTCCATGTTAGGAATCTTGCAAGGACGGGAGGATCACCAAGGTGCATATGTGCATTGCTCTGAAGCTCTTTACAGCTTGCCTTGCCTTAAGAAACATGACCTGAAGAATAAAAAATATATATAGAATACTCTTCTTTTCTCGTGAAATATCAGTCACTTGAAAAAGTCCCTCAGCAGAAGTTAGAACTTACCAAGCTAAAGTTAGGTACTAGTAAAGAGTGATAAACAGGATTTTGGAATTTCTCTTCCTATCCTGTCAGGCATGCACAGCACACACTAGGAAGAACTAAAGGTCTATGTCATCATACATAAGACATGCAAAATTTCAAGCACATATGACTTAAAGTATTTAAAAGGTGAGCACTATAGACTGCATATTTTTATTAATAATATAGAAAGATAAATCACTTGATAAATTTTTTACATTGCTCCTATATTAATTTCCTGGCCTTGAAGTAGTGGAATACCTATAGACAAGAAGTAACAGAAAATGTTTTCTCTCTGTTTCATTTTTGTGGATGAGAGAAGTTTACACAAAAATGCATCCTATTTTTACTCATTATGTATAATTTTACACCTATTTTTCTCATAAAAGAATGCACATACATGCACATCTTGGTGCGACCGTTTCCATTCCTCAAGTACCTATATTATCAGTGCTACAACTGCTACCCTTCAGATAGCTTTCCATTCATCATATAATAGATAAATGTGGCTGATTCCAGGGCAGCTGAGTTGTTTCCATGGTTTGGTTTTAATGGTGAGGGTTTATTCAGCAAGGCATTTAAGCCTGTGTTCAATTTAGAGCAATTGGATAGTCCTAATATATCCTGCTAATTAGGCACCTGTCTACATCAGTCGGAATTAGTGATAAACCCAAATGTTTTCTCTGAATCAAGGCTTAAATTTAAGGGTAGTTACTCTACTAGTGAAAATTCAATGGCAGCTTTAGCAATGGTCATTGGATAGAAAATATTGATTCTGCTCACAGGAGTTCCCACATTTTTTATTTTTTATTTATGTATTTCCTGATTAGAGTTAATTAAAAAAAAGCAGATTATGAATATAATACAAGGTGGAAATCAATCTTCCACTAGTTTTATCTGCTAATATCTTACTTTAATTGTGATCAGTTCACAGACATTTTTTGGCAAATTAAAAACCAGCTTACAAATCAGTGAAAACACTGAAAATTATCAAAACTCAAAGGTTAACTTCTTGCACTAAACCAAAATTAGATGATAGTTCAATAAATATAGTTAGCCATGTAGAACTTAAAAGTAAAAATGTCAGAACACATATTGATTGAGAAAGATGTAGTACTTGGATTTTGAAAATCCTGGATGTCTTGTGCATGCTCTTTTCATAAAGAATGTATTGTATCTGGGAATCATAGAGATATTGGGAATAGTCCCATTGGAATCAAGAGAAAGATCTGCTCACCATGCGTAAGAATAATGTATCGCAATGATACACACAATTTTCCTCTAAAATATTTGCTAAAGTAACAAAATGTACATGAAAGTTGTCAACCAAAGTTTCCGTTTCATATCAACACAGCAATTTGTATCCCTTGCTTTGAAGCTTGTTCGCAGAAATGGGCATGGTCATGTAATGCAGAGTAGGAAAGGACAGCTGTAGTGATGGCCTGCCACACTTGCTCATTCCATCTCTACTGTTTTCAAGTATGGGTAATGGAAGAGGTGGCTGCTATAGCTCAGTCAACTGGAGCACAAATAGTCCCCAGATACAATGCGAAATACTGCATCATTTTTGTGCCCAGTTGATGGTGTCCAGATTTGGTGCACCTTGCCCCTTGAGAAGCTGTCCAGTTTTTTATGATTTTAGGCCTGTGTTGGCCAAGATGGAAATATTTATTCAGAAACTATGGAAAAAAGATTAAGAGAGGAACTAAAAGGTTAAGAGAAAAAGGAAATTTTAAAGAGACAGTGCAAAATAGAAGTGCAAAATGCTTGGAATATGTGACAATTCACAAGCCTCAAAATAATTGTAAAAGACAATCCTAGAGATATCATGTAGCTTTTCACTGTCTCTGGAAAGTGATCTTTTGCTTAACTACATAATCAGGGAAAATAACAATGCAATAACATTACAGCTTCTTTATTTTACTATAATGTGACATATGATGTGATTATTTTTAATAAACTTTATTGGGGTAAAAGAAATGGAGAAAATGTAGCCCTATTCTGATAAACAGCAATTCAACTTATCTAGAAAAGTAATATCTGATAACTTGTAAAACTCTGAAAGCTCAGGGTTCTTCCAAGCTCTGCATACCAGTGACTTAAAGGCATCTACCATTAAACACTTTCTAAAGATTGATCAGCCACAGCTGTATCTCATCTTCATTTATATATCATCTGTGATTTAAGTTCAGATGAAATATTTCTGAACTTTGGAGACATTCACATCCTGTGAGATATGGAGGTAGATTCAATTAATTTTGGTTTTTGACAGGCCAAAATTTGAACCTTGCTTTTACATTTACACTTCTATAATTGGAGTCCCAACCAGCTTGAGTGTTGAAGGTCCATTAAAGTTAACCACCACCAGGTATAAAGCACCATATCTTGGGATCACCAATATGACTGAGCTAGTCCCCTTTCATAGCTTTTACAGCTACCATAGAAATGCAGGTGTACTAAAGGCTAACATGATAGCAATTACTGTATTAAGGTGATGGATCTGTACACATATAACTGAGTGGAAAAATATGCCCTATCAATTCTGTTACTGTTACGATCAGACACAGGGAAGGTGGACTCCAAATATTATTTGATGGTCTTTTAAGTCTTCTGCTTCTCTTAAAAAAAAAAAAACACCTAAGAGGTGGACTTAATTAATAAAATATGATTACTTCTCCTGTCCTTCTCTGATATGATCTTCAAGAAAGATCGATTAGTTGGAATGTCTCAGAAATCGCCAAAGTGAGCAGAAAATCAACCCTTACGATCATACAGGCATTCAACATCTTGTTTCCTGTTGTATGACCTAGCATAAAATCATAAATGTTATGTTATTGTGTTATTATATATATGTGCCTCATTAATGTTATTTATTACAGTGTTATTTTGCTTTTTTGATACATCCAGAAGTTCTAACTGACAAAAGAGGTTCACTGGACAGCATGTTCTACAAACAGATGACATGAAACTTTATGATCACAGGAGGATTTGCACTTTAAGAGGGCAGGAGGAGGAGAAGAAGACAAGAACTGAAGTTATTTGCTTGAGGTAGCTTTTGCAAGGTCTGGAACCACTGAACTACAATGCCACCTTCCTAGGAGTTTCTCTGGGTTTCTGATGAAGATTGATGAAATATTCATTATTTCATTCTTTAAATCAAACTTAATACATTCTTGATAATCTTTGTTGTGTTACTGGACTGCCTAAATGTTATGATCAGAGAAAATAGATCAGAAATAAAGAGGGAACATGTTTTATGATGTTTTATAGTTTAAGAATTGACAGGACATCACTCTAGCGTGTGTTAGGAAGAACTATCACTGTAAGACTAACCTGATTCCATGAAGAAATACAGGAAAGAACAATTTTTCTGATTCAATAAATCTAAGATTATTTAGCAATTTTAGAATCAGAAATTCAGTTGCTTGTGCTGTATCTGTAATTCACTTTTCATAAAACTACATGGGAACTGCTTGAAAAAATCCAACTTTAAAAAATCCTATTGGTTGTTCTGCGTCTTGCCTCCACCACACACAATAGCAAATACTTACAATGAGAATAGCTCCACTGGAGCAATACTAATACATTTGCCACAGTTTCCACTCTGTCATTATGCACAGGAGCCTGTGCTTATCCCCTTTTTAAATTGGAGACTCTTTTAACCAGGAATCCCCAGGATGAAACTGAACCATTTTCCTCACGGCAAAACAAATCCTTCTCTGGTGAATTTTGTTATTGTTTATTGTTACAGTGTTTTATCAGCACTAAACTGTATGAAAGCTTCAATTAGTTCTTGATGAATGATCCCATAAAATCATGTAGTTTCATTTCCCCTGCCACTAGATATTTCACTGACTGTTATTAAATGAAATATAATTGGGACAGGATTCAGGAAACTTAGAGTCTTCTTATTTTCCTTTTTGCGCTTGAACATTGGAGTGTGCCTCAAATATTCCATTTTTTAAAGGTGATGGCTTTTTGTTTTAAACTGACAAATGCTCTGCGGTTCTAACTATTGTTTAGGATTGCCACACCATTAGCATTTAATGCAAGAGTAGGAAAATACAGATATTTCAGCCATTTTCTGCAACTTTCTCCTCTGTCAATAGCTTTGTAAATTTTGCATTATGAAGACTAAGATTCACTGGAAAAAAAAACATTCTTCCCAGGTCCCGTGAATAACAATGTTGTATTTGTCTCTGATGAAACTCCATTGAATGCGACATAATTGCAGCAAGAATGAATACAAGGTTTCTTACTATACATTTAAATTCTGGTTTATTATGACTAGTGTTCTGTGTTTTGGGATAGACAGTGTGCTTCAGCAGAATCTAGAGACCAAATGCTCTCAGCAAGTAATTTAAACTTTCTTTGGAAAGGAGCAATTCAAATGCACTATCACTAATTTCGTCCTTGTTCCTAGGTTTCATTATCCAAATACAGAATCTACCGAGCAGAAGAATCAGTGTCTAATTCACATTTATGATATCTGGCTTACAGGAGAGCTTTCCAGCAACAAAGAGCCTGTTCTGAACATAGTTATCTCCCTTTTATCAAATTCTCTGGCATAAATGCTAGTCAAAAAAAAAAAAAAAAAGTCAGTAAAAGATTGTCACATCTGGATGGAGGTACTAACTGTCAGATCTCATAATGGAAGGAAATTCCTCTAACTACTTAAGGACTCATTGCAGCCTGCCCAGAGCTGTCAAAGTATCCTTTGACTTGTCTATTCACTTCTTTTCCTCGCATGTTGCAAATAGATTTAGTCAATGGTGCTGTTGGATATACACACTGCTGCACCCATCAGTGCTTCATAGCAAAACACAGTTAATCTGCTGAATGGGATAAATGTGTTTATTGGTATCAGACCCAAACATCACCCACCAGATACATCTAAGTAACTTCCAAACAGAAGATGCTGTTTTCAGTAAGAAAAAAAAGTGGCAAATATCAGACTATTCGATCATCAAAGAAGTGTAAAGATATTTATCATATACTGCAAAAGATTTTTTCCCTTTGTATAGTCGAAGATGAGGCTACTATCAGGCATCATATTCTTGGCACACATTTTTGGATCAGTTAAGAAGCAGGAAATCAAACTATCAAACATCACTACACACAAGATATGAAAGCTTCAGATTTTACAGTTACATCAGAAAATAAATCATACAGCATTGTGAAACAGAAGAAGCTAATAAATACATGAATGGAGCATGATATTTTTGCTTCTACAGGTAAAATTTAGTTATTTCTACCATTTCTTCAGCAAGTCAGAAATTTTACTAGGAAATCTCAGTGTTTGGGTTATACATTCACAGACCCTGGGAGTCAGGGAAAATTCTTTCCTACATGATTGTATTATTGACTGATGAGGCAAAAACATGCCAAAAAAGACCCCAGCCTTCTTCTGATTTGGAACTCAGGAGAACTGATTTCACATGGTGGCTTTGATGTAGGCACTTTCTGTCAGACAAGCCATTCTTCATCTCAAAAAAACAGGGCTCTTCTGCTTCCTGAAAACCCATGATAAATTCACTCCCACTAGAAGGACATGCCTGCATTCATATGGAAAGGATGCTCGTGAGTAGCTCAAACCACCTCAGCATCTCTCTCCTTTCGCCCAGCATGGCAGCTGGACTCATTGCCCACCTTATCTGGGCATTTGTGGCATGCCTGGAAGGTAACTCTAGCCATTGATAATGACTTTAATGTCTATGTTAGCTATCCCTACCAAACAAAATGCTAAAATACAGGGGAGGGTGGGAGGAGAACACCAAACCCTTGAATATTTATTCAAGAAAGTACATCTTGAAAGAACATACCCAGCAACAGTACAAAAGAGATATATGTGCTTCCTGATAGAGTGTTTGGACTCCCAGTTAACAAGCATTATAAGTGGATAACTGCACTCAGAGAATATTTCTTTGCAACTCTTGAAGAATACTTTTGAGTTCCAGAGATCAAAAGAGCTACATGAACCAAGTGTTATTGGTGTATTATATTGAGATCAGTTATAAATAAAAGAAGATAAAGGAAAATAGTAAAGTCAAATTGTTTTCTTCTTTCATTCTTTTCTTTTAATCAATATTTGTTTTTAAAAGCAAGAGAGTTCTACAGGGCTCTGGTTAAATAAGACCCTTTCTGTAATTATAAATGTACACATGTAAGAGTCCTTTTAAAGGAAAATAATAGCCTACTGGGTATTTGTGAGAGAGGGCTTGTTCTCTTACAAATTTTCACAGTGCTCTGGGAGTTAGTCCTCTGAGGATTCTTAGTGCTGGTGGGCTCCCACTTTAAAGAACTTCAGATTGCTGAGGGTGGTGTTTCCCCTTTGAAGACTGTTACATTTTTTAACAGATTCTCCTTTGAAGATATTCATATCTGTGGGGTTCTCCAAAAGAGTTGGGGGAAAACTCCCCTGTTGATGCTATTTACCAGGTTAGAATTTCAAACTTGGGAAAAATAGCTGATCCCTGAGAGGAGGCTGCACTTTTTGAAGCAGTTCAGATGGTTTCAGCAGGCTTTACTTCTGAAGTTCTTATCGCTAGAAGGTGTCTGGCTTTAAAACTTCATAGTATACAATGTCAGAGCAATACTATGGAGAAAGTAGAATTAATTTTTTTAAGGAAATATGAAATAGGCTGCTATGAAAACCTTTTTAAAGGCACACAACCTGTTTGCTTGTTTGATAAATGCACAATTTGTGCTAAGTGTAAGGACTGTGCTCTCTCTGCTACAATAATCTCAGCAGAAAGGTTCTTAGCATGCAAAGTCTGTGATACACAACATTCGATAGCTTTAAAAAAATTTTCTGGATACAGTACAACTAAACTTTGATTAAACAGAGGTAAAGGACAAACAGATGCAAAGACAAAGTAAGTTGTTGGCTGTTGCAGGGAAGAGTGCAGAGCACCAGCACTGATGGCTGTTCTTTCAGAAGACCAATACGGGGTGCCTGAAGCTTCTGGTCCATTTTCTCAAGTAGATTCCAGAGGGAAAATCTGAAGATGATAGTGCAAAACCTTTTTCTTGCATAAAATGTGGCTTTAGCTCCTCAGAAGCATATAGATTATAAAGAAACTCAGTTCTTAAGATCTCATCTAAATATACATTGCAGCAAAGTGCATTGGCCATTAAACAATGAAGAGCTACGTTGTTTCTCTGAGAACTTGAATCTGAGATTACTAATTACTTACTAATCTGAGTTTAATATGACAAGAAATTTAGACAAATGTCACTCTTTTCTCAAAAGGTAAGGTAGGTTTTGTGGGAATGTTCTGCTGTGGGCACTGCCATCATTCTATTCTGTCAAATGTAAGGGATAAAACTACATGTATACACGTACAGAAAGAACACCTGAACAACAAACTCCAACAACAAATACTGACTTCTTCATATTTTGACATAAGCTGATGTAGACACACTGATGATCTACAACTCTGGTGGGGTATTTGGGGTCAAAAAGTATGATTTCTTGCACTGAAATTAAAGAACAGAGAGGAGATAAGATTTGTAAATGGTTTCCCAAGTAACCTTGTGTATTTGTCTTGGCTTTAAAAAGGCATCAGGCAAATAACGTTAGATGGTGAACACACACAGAAAAGCCAAAATGAAAAAAAGAAGCCAGCAACAGCATAGTATATACTGATTAATGGATGCTATAGATATCTTACTGCTCTGTCTGCTTGGTTAGCTTTGTTTCAAATCTGATACAGATCTCATGCTGCACAGCCGATCCTGAAATAGTCTGTGTTCCTTTAAATTCAGGCAATGCATCACTTTCTATTACCCTGTGTCACATCAGTCTATGACTGTAAAGGATGAGTTATGTGGACATGAACCAGCATGAGGGCCCAGTTCAGACAAATCTTTCATGAGAAAGTCAAATGTTCACATAGACAAATTCTTTCATTTTATTATAGTACACATTGTTTATGTAGAAAAATTTAGAAAGGAAATTACTTGCTGCCTTACATGTTACAGTCTACTATGGGTTCTTTTTTCTTAAGGTAAAAATTCCTTGGAAAACATTTTACCAGTAGCCATTACAGTTACACAGTGCCCAACTTCCACTAGAAAAGAGGATCCATTTGCCAAATCTTCTTTAGTTGAAAACCCAGAAACAGATGATGGTAGCTTCGTAGAACTACCTCCTTGGCATTGAAGAGCTTTATTGCAATTAATACCAACATTCCTCAGCATTTTTCTTGTGCTGCAAAGAGGCACTAAAATGGGTGTGCTGACAAGAAGGTTTAGTGGAAAAGAATCTCTCAGACTGTCGTTCACACTGATCTTTTGTTCTAGACCAGCATGCAGCTAAACCCAAACTTTCTTAGCATCAATGTAGCCTTGTGTGTTAGCACAAGCCCCAATTTTAGACTACAGCACATCAACCAGGTGTCCAGAAAGGAAAACTAAAGACACAGGCAGTCCAGCAAGATGGAGCCAAATGTCTCCAGCTCTTTACACTGAAACTTCAATACTAGTAGCAAACAAGTTAAACATTACAGACCCATAAGGTAAAGTCTAGAAGGAATTTTCAGATTCTAATCATAAAGTGAAAGAATTCCCTTCTGCTGCCATCCTTAACTACTGTATTTATTAATGTTATGCCTTCAAAAACAGAATTTTAGACGCCATGAAAAAGCACTCAAAAAGAGTAAGGGAACATAAATTTGATAATTAGGAAGTATGAGTAATCACTCTTCTAAGAAATGGCTGATTTCAAAAAGACCAGCAAAACTACAGCAAACCCACAGCAAACCCTACAGCAAACACACACATTATCTCAGAGGAGAGGAAGAAAAGAAACAAAACCACAGGAGAATAGTAAGGGTGGCTCCCCAGGATCCCTGCTGCTCCACTGCACAGCTGAAAGTGCAATATGTATCCAAGGTGCCAACACTGTTGATCTCAGCAGTCTTTCCCAGATTGCTTTCTCATCTTTTCACAGATTTGATTTTTCACTAATGTTTTATATGAGGAAAGCCTAACTGCTTTTCCTGCAGCATAAGCCCAGCATGGGAAACATAACTGAACTGTTCACAACCCAAATGTGTCTCAGGGACCTGTGCTGACCACCACTGTGTTACATTGCCAACAAAACTGTAGACTGTTATAAGGCTACAAGGCTGAATTCTCTAATGTCCAAAAAGTGCCTTAAGATTACACACAGAAATCAATGGGGCTCAAACAACAAAAAAAAGGTGAAGTGCTAGCCTCCAAAACAAGTCAGCTGCACACAAAGTGGCCACACACAATTCTCTGGTGTCATAAACATACATTTATATAGCAAAAAGGATACAATTTTGCCCTTAGTTTCACAGGCAAAGTGGAAAATAAAACCATAGAAGGACATTCTTCCAGAATATCTCTGTCTTGCAAGACAGATGTGCAAGATGAACATCAGCTAGACCAGAATTAATATCTTTTGGCTGTCTTTAACTGCACTCCCAGGATTTCTAAAGAGATTTTTCTGTTTAAAAGTGAAATTTTTTTTTGTCTTTCAATCTTAATATTTGCAAAGTTAAGAAAAAATGGAAACATTCTCAGAAAGGTTTTCTCCCTTCCCATAATACCAGAATAGAAATTGTGACATCAATGACTGAAGCATTAAAAACCCTATAAATGACCTTTTCAGAAAAATCACTTGGGTCCAGTTTTTTCAGTTTTACTTCATATCAATTTCATTCACTGCAAGGAGATTCTGCTTACTGTTTCACAGTAAATACCTCTGAGTGTATCCTTCAGTTGTGCTAATTGTTGTAATTTTGATAAATTATTTAATTTCTTATTTACAAGCATATCTCTTACTGCCCCAGGGATAATGAGATATAGAAGGCACCAGTGTTACTGGTGCAGCTGGAGGGTGCTGCTGAATCCAGGTGAGTGCTGCTCTGTGGCTAACTTTTTTGTTCTGAAAAAAAACCCACAAGGAACTGAGAGCTAAGTAATCACATGGCAGCTTTACGGTGTAAAAGGCACTTGTGCTAATTTCTTAGATTTTTATCTGAAGCTGTCTTGCTCCTGAAAAAAAAATAAAATAAAAAAGAAAATATATGTAAAGGAGAAATAGGGAGCTGTATTCTTTTGAATATAAACCATAGGTGAAAGATCAGCACTGCATAGGATGATCCTGCATAGGATGTAAATCCCCAATCCACTACTGAAACATAGAGCCATCAAACTTGCAAAGTCATTCTCCTTTTGTGTCATGCCTTCCTTAACCAAGTGAATAGTAATGAAGATTAAACTTTGGTGGCATTTGGCACTATCAAACACCCTATGTAACTTGCCACGTCTCCAGACTCAGCTGCCTCTTAATGGAGGAAGTGAAACTGGATTCATGAGACACCCTCCTCAACAAACCTTGCTTCTTTCCAGCAGCTTGAGACCCCACTGCCAGGGGTGGGTGTTTTGCACAAACAAATGTCAGCCTGCATTTGGTAGGGTGACAATAGCTTCACATGCATTTATCTGCTTTTCATTACTTTGTCTCACACTCTCTAATTCTATTTACCGTAGCTTTTATTTAAGATGAAATAAGGCTTCATTGATGCATTTTAACTGCGTTATTCAACACCCACCAACTCACTGACAATTGCACATCAATACATTTTAGTTAAGCATCTGTTTCCTCATTTGCTTCCTTGTCAAATTTGCAATTTATGTCTGCATAACTTTTCACTCTGTAGCTGCACTCTGCATGAAACAGGTAGAGAACGAGCAGCAAAATGCTATGCTTGTTCTTCAGAGCAAATATGCTGTGCAAGTTCATGCTGTGAAGATCTGAAAAGTTCTTTAGGGTTACACATAAGTGTGAAAACTGTTGTGATACTCTGTTGAAGCCATAGCCTCAGGTAGGTAATAATTAAATCATTTAAAAAAAAAATTAAAAAAGAATGATGTTAAGCCCTTATATTTAGAAAGGAGACTTTCATCAGTAAACAGGGGTGTTTTTTTTAAAAAGAGGTATAGACAAAATAAAATTTAATAAGTTCTTTATCATGACATTGAATATTTCATTGTTAAAATATCTTTCCTTTGTATCCCCCTGCTCACCCCTCCTTCCACTGCCCCCTTCCCAGAAAAAAATCAGTCTTTTTCTCAAGTTTATATCAAAGAAAAAAAATATTTTCTTGCGGCAGCTGAAAAGCTTCCTATCCAAATCCTGAATATTTAATAGAAAATAAAATGATATTTATTTTTAAGTGCATTCTACCTTCAACACAACTGCATCCTCACAACAAATCTATTGCGTTGTCCTGACATAGTTACTGCAAAGGTTTTTCCTTTGCTGTCCCAAGGGCCCAATTGATTTATCTGCCAGAAGCCTAAAGCCCCAAAATAAGATCGCTTTGAGTTTACAGAGGTCATTTTTCATTGTCTAAATAAAAATTTCTAAACAAAAATCTCTCATCCTGTTAACCGCAGGGTCCTTATCTCCCCAGAGGCTAAAGAAACCTGAGAGAAGCCATTTCAATTCTTTTATGAAGAAAGATAAAAGCAAGTTTTCGATTAGAAAGCCAAGGAAAGGCTTCTTATTAAATGGTGGTAACAGTAGTCGAAAAGGCAAAACTGTTCAAGGAAGGGGGAAAAGAGGGAAATCATTATGCATGAAGCAAACACTATACATGAGGCTGCCAAGGCAATCTGAGGCAGTGACATTCGGAAAGAGAAGGGAAGTTCACAAGCCTTTGTAACCAGTTGTAGCTCATTCCCATCTATTTAAAAAGAACTGTTTTATCAGGCATGTTTTCTTAATTGTGTGTCCATAGGTTTATCAACCAGTATTAACTGCATGTTGGAGTAATTATGTATTCAGCTCCACTTTCTCTTGATCTGTCATCATTCAAAGCACTTATGCAGTGCTGACTGGATTTTGAGATGGCATGTGATTCCAGCCCTGGAATAGTAGATTCTGCAGGGCTAAGCTAAAAGTGAAATTATTAGAAGTTACTACATATTATTCAAAGTTATGATAAAGTGAGATAAACAGAGACATTAATGGTGATACACTGGGAAATTATCCAGACCTCTGAAAGCAAAAGATTTCTGCTGTTTGGAAAAATTCTCAGTATATATAACTGAAGTACCCTATTAGTGTTTTCTTGTCTCCTTCCTACATTACAGAAGAAGAGAAATGAACAGCATTTAGGATACTAGGTAATTCTTCAGGATGCCAGCTCTAAATATCTGACCTACTATTTAAAATGCCAAGTTGAAAAACCCACCCATAATTACTTATGAAAAAAAAATCCAGGAAAGGTTTTGAGAGTGGTTTTCCCTTAATAAGGATGTGAATTCAGAACTCCCAGCATTTAAGATTTTCTCATACACTAAGTTATATTCCTAAATTTCTAGGTGAAATCCATACACAAATGAGGATGATATAGTCATATCCCTCTCCAGCAGTGCAAAAATCCATATTTGGATTTACCTGTGATTGTCACTGGTAAAATGTAGCAGACAACACTGCCTGTGGACATGGCATACTGATAGATAGCAGGTATCCTTAATCTCTTATATCCTGAAAACCATTCAGAAAATAATCTGAGGTGAATTTCTCCACCCCTCCCCAGTTGCTTCCAGTGCGATGCCTTTTTTCATTGGTGGGAATATTCTTACCTATCCTAGATGACTCAGTGCTTCCCTGCCTTTACGCATAATTCAACTGAACCAAAATGGAATTATATTTCCGTCTTTCCCTGCTCCCTTCCCCTGCATCTCTATGATAACAAGTAATTTTTCTGCCCCAAGTTTATATTTGCAACTGAATTTATGCTCTTGAATGGAGCAAAAGAAAAATTTAGTTTACTCAATTCAAATCAATAAGAAAGTTTTACGTTTCTAAAGGCGGCACATCTCTTCGACTTCAGTGAGGTCAGGATTCTACCTCTAACATGTAGCTTTGTGATGTTAATAACTTCAGCAAATGCAATTTAATTTATGCAGCCATCTTTTTTACCTGTATCTTACTTTTATATATTTCTATACTTACAATAGAGATATCTATCTCTAATTTAAAAAAAAAAAGCTATGAAAATTAGATTCCAACTAAACCACAATTTGCCATGCTTACTTCATTACTTTTCATATTTAAATGTATCATCTTTGCAAAGAACAGTCGTACTGTTCAGCAAAGTCCTGATCTAACCCCTAGTGCAGTCAGTGGGGCCCCCTCCCATGACTGCAGCAAGATCAGGCCTTAAGCATGGGCCTTCTAAGCATGCCTTTTCTTCATATACTCATCTAGTTGTTGATCTAAATGTAGCTGACTGTTTCAACCAATGTAGGTGCCTTGTCTTGGCAAGTGGAGTTCTAAAATTTGATTTTCTGGGGGTAAAATACACTGGTTCTCAAATGTGCCTTGCGCAAGAATAAATTATTTTTTATATTACTTTTTTTTTGTATTATTACTTAAGAGATCTTTGAATATCTTGCATACCTTGTGTATGTTTGGATTCTAAAAATGTAAAGCAAGATGATTTAATGTGTCCAAAATGATCAAGAATTATGAGATGAAT
Source organism: Lepidothrix coronata (assembly GCF_001604755.1). NCBI lineage: Eukaryota > Metazoa > Chordata > Aves > Passeriformes > Pipridae > Lepidothrix > Lepidothrix coronata. The sequence goes on along the minus strand of NW_016690250.1, from coordinate 693,072 downwards.
TAAAGTTTTGAAATGTCTACTTTTCACTTTAGACCTTGAGACAGCTTTCTCCTTATCAAGGACAGAGTTAAAGAGACTAAAAGAGAAGCTGATCAGCCAAAAATTCAGAAATTTCACAATAAAAGTTTCTTCAGTCTAAATACAGCATTGTGAGATCTGATTTTTGGAAGTCAAAGACAAGTAAATAGAAAATAAGGCCCACATTTATCATAGTAAGGATGATTAGCCATCAGAACAGCAAAAAAACACTGCCAAAAGTGACACCAAGACTGGTCACCTTTCTAAAAGGTACAAGCCTCGTCTGTACAGAGTTACTGAACGTAAGGCAGAGATTAATACCAGGATGTCCTATGGCCCCTGCTAAACAGGAGGTCTGACAAGACAATCCAACACCCCCTTCTGGCCTTAAAACCCTTCAAATCCATGAAACCCAGGAACACTTTCTGTTGGAACACATTTGCTACAACTGCTATGATTCACCCTTCTTTTTACTCTCTGGGGCTCCCTGCCAAACACAAGAAAATAAGGTTTTAAGCCCAGAAGGATTTCTACAGTAATACAAGATATTGATCCCTGTGTTGTTTTCAGCAGCAGTTTGTCTCTCTGTCCAGGTTCCTTAGAATCCCAGTGTGTCCAGCAGGTTAATGCGGAGTAACTATAAGATGTTAGGAAAACCTGACACATAGTTTACTATATAGTGTTATGTTATCCAGAGACAGCAAGAATGACATTGGCATAGATTCAAGCCAGTGTTTATGTTTATTAAAATCTAGTTGTATACTGAAATACAAGTTACATCTTACAGTCTGTGGCGCCCATTCTATGCCAATTTAGCAAGGGTTGTGCCACCTTCAAAAGGCTACAAGCTGAATGCAAGCATGGAAGATGGGACTGATGATGGAAAGTTGCGCAAACACAATGAACCACATATCAATAAATTCAACAGGCACCTTACTGCTTAGAAAACAGAGCAAAACTCAACTCTGCCATTTTGATAGAAAATGTTGTGCTCTGTTCTTCTTTGCTTGGGCCTGAGTAATTCAAGAGATGATAAAAGAATTGATTCTGTTCACTGTTCACCAAGATACCTCTTGGTCTTTTAGTTATCAAACTGATGCCCAATAATAACATAGCTCCTTACACTAATGCATTTTTCTATCACCTATTGGCAATGCGAGCATCAGAGGGCTTTTAGATGGTTTATTAAATTACTTGCAGGAATTTTTGTCTGACTTTTTCTTTCTTTTGAGTGCAGGTAAATGTTTCATGAAAATAAAAATTTTCCAAGCATCAGTAAACAGACTTATTCACAGTTATTTACCACTGCGGAGCTTGCTCCAGAGCCTCTGCAGGTAGGACCAATACAAAACTGGTTAAAGGTTGCATTACTCCCATAGAAACCATGTATCCCTTGCACAATTGTTACCATCACTGAGAAATACAATGTAATTTTGAGTAATTTCCAAAATGGGCCATTCTCAACTGACATGTTTGATCCTCCCTTTTCCCCTGGAAAGACTATGCAACTTTTGTCATATAGGTTTTCCAACAACTGCAACCATTCAACAGAACTCCAGAAGTTGATTCTCTAAGAGAAAACCACTGTATGGATTAAAAGATCAAATAAAGACTGTAGATTCTGGTCTATATGTGTTCTTACCTTGCTATATGGGTGAAATAGCAATGAAAAAAATGGAATTTTCCATTTTGCATATTTTAGAAATGTCTATACTATGAATCTTTAATGTCCTATTGAGTTACAGCCTTTATATAGTCAAAACAGAAAGTTTGGGGAGGGGTGATTTGTATGTTTTACGCAAAACGAATGAGGCTGAAATGTGTTCTCTGATATTGTGGTACTCTACCTTTTTAATTCCCTTAACTTTCTTAGATGCTTGACCATCACTTGCTCACATGTCCAGGGTCAAACATGCACCAGGCTCAGGGTTAGAGAGGAGTTTTCTTTCTAGTGACTTCAGGAAGAGTTCAGGAGGAGTCTGGAGCCCTTTTTCTGCAGAAAGGGCCACAGAGCGTAGGCAGGATCATCTGGGCAAGTCTTTCCTCATCCATTTCCACTCAAAACACAGTCCTCAGGTGCTGGTAGGATCCTGATCTCTCCTTTTCTTGCTAGAGGAAACAATTGTGTCCCATGACAAATTAACCTAACCAAAGTCCCTGGGCTCAGGATAATGTTTTACTAGTGCAACAGATGCAGCCTATGGTTTAGAGGATATCAGATGAGATGACCTGAATGTTCTCTGAAGCTATGCAACTTGTTGGCATTTAAAAATCATAGACATATTAACAAACATCTGTTACGCTACACATCATAACATTTATTGTAACATACTGTACAATATGCTCCACTATGTTAGTGATAATAATAACTATGATAATTACACATACAAAAAAGGATGTGCAACTCAAAAGCATTAAGTAGAACCAAAATATAAATCTCTCTGACAGAGAGTTCTCATTTATAATGTAAAACCTTACATGAAAGAAAAACACAAACAGCACAAGACATCTGAATTGCAGCTCCAATTCAGATCCAAACAAACTAAAGTTAGGTGTAAGGGCAATGTGTACCCAGGGACATAAATAAATAAAAGGAAGCAAGAAAATAGCCTCTTTTTACATCCAGACAGTCCAGAGAATAATAATGTACTAGTTTTTCAAATCCAAGTACCTATTGAAGACTGTAATGACTTCAGTCTAAAAAGCAATGCTGGAAAGCCTCTTCAGAGATTGCAAGCTCCCACTGTGCAGAAACATTGTGTCACTGCACACGGGTGAGACAGACAAAAGAAATACTTCAAGGAAAGACGTGGGGAAGCACTGGATGATGCACTTTCCCAGAAAACCTAGTTACAGTTTTATCAGTGACAAAAAAAAGAAAAGGAGGGGGGAGGGGGAAGTGGAGGGTGGAAGGGTTGAGTCATTTCTTGCCATAAACTGAAAATGCTGCCTCAAAATTGATTACCCTGCAAGCAGAGAAGCTTAAGGTATCCCTTTATTTTGTCAGAAATGGTACCAAAAATTTACCATGAGAAAGGATTGCAACATGGTTTGTGGTTTTCCACACATTCTACAGTAACCTACCATTCCAATTTGATCTCTCCGGGCTTCTCTACTGACCTTTCCATACAGAAAAAAAATCAGAAGTGCCGAAAGAGCTGGGTTAATCATCCCGCAACTTGTGTGCCTGCAGCTTGTTTTACGTTATATATTTAACTTGCTTTAAAAAAAATCAGCATAGATTGTTACACAAACAAAAGACACACTAATTAAGGTGAAATTACTCAGACTACTTTAGTTTATTTAAGCGTGTATTATCATTTAAAGATGCTGAACATTGTATACAGCATCAATAGTAATTACATTTTATTTACTTCCAAGCGTTGATCCAGTATAATATTTATGAGGTAGAGAAAAATATTGTACTTTCAGGAAATTAGGTTTTCCAGGAATAAGTTATCTAGGTTTCTTGGTTTTTTTCTTAATCAATTCACAATAAATCCATTTGACTCCATGTTTTTAACAACAATACAGAGAAAAATCATGACATTTTTATTAGAGGTCAAAAGGACAAGAAAATATTTCTGAAAACCTTTTTTTAACATAAAATTATTAACACTTAAAAGGAAAGAAGCTATCTCACATTTTGAGTTTGAATGAACCCATTTATATGAGAGTTGCAGAACAGCATCAACTGACAGAGGAGTGAAAGGGGAAACTCAGAATCTCTCCTTATAGGAGGACATTCTTTATTTTGAAAAATACAAGTATCGAAGATTGATATCTAAGCAATGGTCAGACATCTGAGAAAAATACACTAAGAGGCTTCTTTCCATACTAGATAAAGTCATTCTCAACTCTGAAGCTTTACTACTTTGAGTACAGTCAAGTCTTTGTGTTTCTTGCACTTTTCAGTCAATACTTTTCCTAAGTCTTATAGAAATGGAGATATAGAAAGGGACACTCAGAGGTTCTCGAGGAAGATGTCCAGGTAATTGTCAATATCTGGATTCCCAAGCCCAGCACTCACATTTTGCTCTTGGCAAGTGACAAACACTGACAGAGAGGAAACTTCTGGGTGTCAGTCAATCCCACAGGGAGTGGCTGGGATGGAATATGGAGAACCACCTCTCTAAGCATCTCAGCAAAACATGCTGAAACATGCAAAGAAGTAGCAGTAATTTTGACTCAGAGACATTCATGGGACATTAAAGGGAGGGGAAATTCCTTCAAAGATTGACTTTGCAGCCCTTTGTTGTACTAGTTCCCTTCACTTGGAGGACATGGCACACTTCTGAGCAACAACACTGGATCCAGATTACATACAAAATACCACTTATTAAAGAGGCTAGAAATTTAAAATACAACAACAACAAAAACCAACAGAAGAAATGATACTGTGCAAACAAATGTGCAGTAATACTTCACCAGTAATGCATATATGCAAAACTCTTCAGGTGCAGAGATATTCCTTTTCAAAGCCACACTAAAACTGCAAGCTCTCTTTGGTGATGCAGAGCTTTCACTTTCTTGTCTGATGTTTGTGCCACATAGAAAGAGAGTGCAGCCTCTCAAACATTTTTTCCCTTAAGTATCTTAGCTAAAATCCAGCTGGGTGCAGAAAAGCTCAGAGCAATAACCATATTCATCAGTACTCATGAGATCAGAGGTCTCTTACCTAACTGTAACTATGATACTTCCAGACTGTAGGTTCTAATCATCGCTATGAAATTTGGGGCATAACTAAATAATTGTAATCCTAATAACATTAGTAGATCTGTGACATAAACCATGGAAACAACTATAGTAATGTGTGTTTTATTTTGTTTTGTCAGGATTCAAAAATAAATAAAAAGATGAGGAAAGCAGAAAGTAAAAATAGAAGAAAATAGCAGGATATTGCTGCCACTGATGTCTATGGCAACTGGCAGAAATCCCATGCATTTTAATGGGAGTAAGATTTTCAATTTTTAGTACTTGTGCCCTACATATCTTTCGCCTTCAGCTCTTCTCGACAGCATTGATTACATGATGTTCTGGAAAATGAACCTCTAAAATGCAGTCTTGGCCTGTTGGAAAGGTTTACTCTTTTTTTTTCTTTTCTGTAACTTATGCTCAAATTTCAAACATGGGCATAAGGATTATATTTTTATTTTACTACATAAGGGGATTGAACAAGTCTTGATGCTGACAGAACACTTTATGTGATATTTAGCAACAAAGAAGGAATCTCTGTCAGCCCAGAATTCAACAGAGCAGGAGTTGGCTAAATTCATGGCACGGTGTGGGAAAATTACCTCAACACTGTCTACTTTTGCTTATTTTTCCTTATGCTGACACTTCTGATGCCCTGAAAGTTGCTGTGCTCACATCCTCTGCTGCTGGTGTCAAAGAACACTCTCAGTCTTCACATGCCAAGATGAGGAAAACCTATTGCAATGCCCAAAAGACTTAACTCCTGTCAAATATATTCATTTAACACAAGCACTCTGGTCTATTGCTCTGAAGTCTTAAAGTGATGGCATGAAGGAGGAAAGAAGAGAAAAAAAGGCAGTAGCTTTAAAACAAAATCTTTAATTAATAGATAGAACCACTCCATTTCATTGTAGGAGAAAGAGGTGAAAAGTATTAGCCACAAAGACAGAATTAGATTTTCAAATTAGTGCTATACACAAAGGATTGCACACAATCCTACTGAAAAATAATAACTTAGAAATAACTCCCTCATGTGAAAAAAACCCTACTTGTTCATATACTGTACACACAGTCCTTCTTGTCCAGACTTGTCCCTGAAGTCTGCTGTCATCACTTGAGTCACTTTTAGACATTACTGTAGTTTTAGAATTGATACATTCTGTATTTTAAAAAAATAATTAATTTGTTCAGCTATTTGGGGTGTGGTCTTCACTTTTTTTTTTTCTATTCTTGTCAAGACTGTAGAAGCCCAGTTCAGAGTGAAATAACTTCTTCCTGTGCTACTGATTCCCTAAGCTAGACGACTATCCCACTCCACTCCTTTGTCCTCTCCATTTCATTAAGTTCACACATATGGGAATAAAACACTTTCAGAACAGGGCCAATAGCAAGCCAGTCACATCAAGCTCCTGATTCTGTGACATTATAGGAATGTGTTCCTACGCATGTAGGGATTCCTACTGATGTTAGCATCCCCTCATGGGTCGACAGAACAGAATGGAATATCTTGACTTGGAAGGGACCCATAAGGATCAGAGAGCCCAACCACCTTAGTTTTAGGTAGTCCTGTGAGGAACCCAACACCCCCGGGCTCCTCACAGGACTACCTAAAACTAACTCAGAAGACCAGATAGGCCATTTGTTTGGCTTACCACATCCACCAGCTAGGCTGTATTTGGGTTTCATAGCTGTAAGGTCCCTGCCCAACTTCTTTCATTATCAGACTTCTAAGACTACCACATCATTTTACTATTTGTTTTGCAGCATACACAAACAAATTAGAGGAAATTTAAGAATAATCTCAACAAATGTCAAAGAACGTGATGCAGCTACAAGAGAAAAATCTAGCAACATCTACAAGGCAGGTGAAATAATCTATCTGTGCAGCCCAGGAAGTCTCATCTGAAGGTTTGCATGTACCTCTGAGTCCTCATGTTGGAAAGAAGCGGATCAGCTGAGGTGCAGTTTAAATCATCAGGCCTGCAAAGAAAGCCTGAAGGAACTGGGCCTGTTTAGCCTTAAACCAATGAAAATGGAAAGAGTCTGAGCAATGGCTGCAGTGTGTTTGCTTAGTCCATTTTGGGTAAAAAAAAGAAGTAATAGAGTTAAGCTTCTGAAAGAAAAAATGATTGCAATGAAGCACTGTACTGAATTCCCTGTGCAACAATGAAATTTCACCCACTGAGAGTCTTTCAGAGGAGGCAGGACAAACTTGAATGACACAGATATATGTTGATCCTGCACTGGGACCGTCAAATTTGTGCCCACAAAAAACAAAACAAAAAAAACCAATCAAACAAAAAACCCCACACTTTCACCCTTATTATTTTTCAATCATCTATTCTTGAGAAGAAAGACAGAAAACTTTTCAGTGTATCTCTTTGTTGTGGTTTGAGACCCCCAAAAATCCAATTTCAGAGTCCAAGCCCCCCTCCCACAACTCACCCCAGTGTGAGAGGGGTTTTCCAGACAAAACACAAGACTCAATATGGGGGGAAGGGAATTATATTACAATTATACACAAATAAATATTATAACACATTATATACATAATCCTAACTATCTCTCCTGTGATAAAGCAGTATTTATATTGGATCAAATCTCTTTTCCCTCCAATAAAAGTCCAGAAGGGAACAAGGAAAGATCCTTTCCACGTTCACGGCAGCAGTGTCTCTCTTCTTCGATGCAGCAGTCATAGTTGGAGTTGTTGTAGCTGGAATCTCTCTCTCCATTACACACTAGGGGGTCTCCTCTCACCCCTCTCAGCCCTTCGGCTCCAAGTGAAGGTCTCTCTCCCACGGACTGCGAAGCAGGGACAAGGTTCACCTCACCACGTCATATCATTGGGTTTAAGACCCCCATGAAGGTCCCTTCCTTGAGGGCTTGAGTTCCCTCGAGTCAGAACGTTTAGAGCAGCTTTCAGTTCAGTCCTTGCCCTAAGTTTTCTATCAGAGCTCCTTTGCTTTGTCTCAAAACTGCCAGCGTGGTAGCAGTGGGGGGGGGACAAGGCCACTTCCCCTGCATTCCGTCCGGCTGTCCCAATCCAGCTTCCAGGATGTCTACGAGCTTCTCAGCTCCTCTCTCCAGTGCATGTTGGATTTTAGGACTTCCATCAAGTAGGAGTCCACCTCCTCCTCCTCCTAGGAGGGGTCTCAAAGGGGTTTTGGGGGATCTGATTCAGTTCTTACCCCAAAACTGTCTTGGTTGAGCTTTCTCTGCTCTGTTGCCAGCTCTCTCTCTCTCCTTGCAGAATATCTCTCTGCATTGCTTCATGCCATCTTTGCTGCTTCCCTCTTATCTCTTTTGGCCTTCGGCCACAGTTCTCTGCTCAGTGCTTTCTCTGCCGCCAATCCTGCTGCCCACTCACAGTGGAGAAAGACTCCTCCAGCTCTTCAGTCACAGAACCCAGTCCAGTTTAACACTGTTTCCGAGTTTCTACGACCCCAGCCAGGGTCTCTCTCCTTGTGGTCTCAAAACATGGCCACTTTTCCTCCAACTACCTCATCATCCTTCTTTTCCGGTCTGGTGTAATATGTTTAAATTTTGCAGGGGCACTGATTGGGTCAACATCTTCTGACACCACCCCCCTTGGGGGTTACCATTTTTTAACTCCAGGGGAAAACCACTTTTTTTTCCCCCACTACACTCTCCCATTCCTGCCCCTTTTCCCTTCTCACTCATTTTGTTTCCTATAAATTATCCCAGAAAAGAAACTATTTATTTTCCTTTCAAAACATGATAAAGTTCAGGTAAAGTAAGAGTTTGGTCTGAATGACCCTTACTTTCATAGGACAACACTTTACAAATAGGATTTTTGTAAAATACCTACATTTTCAGACATCTGCCTACACAAGTGTATACTGAAGAGTCTGATTTTTTTTTTCCATCCCCTTCATTCTCAGAACAGTGCAATGAAATAGCTGGTAGAAAAGGAAACTTTCTGAGGGTTGCCATTCAAATCAGGACACACACAGAGCTTTTCTATTTGCTTGGATACTATCATCACTATCTATATAGCCAGAGAAGTAATTTTATAAACAATGAAAGCATTTCTACTGAAAAAAAAAAAGATTTTCCAGAACAAAATACAAACTTTTTACTAATCCTAATAATCATGATAAACCTGCAGGAACTTTTGAAACAAGAACACAAGAAGATACAATGAGAAGTGTAAGAGGAAAATAAGAGAAAATTAATAAGGAGAAATTCAAACCATATTATTTGAAGTATGTAATTTTGTGAGGTGTTCTCCAAGACTCATGATTTGAGATTTGATTCAATTGCAAGTTAAATCTGTAGAGCACTTGTAAAATCTCCTATTCTTGCTCACATCAAAAACTAAGATATGCTGGACACACTTCCCATTTAGATCACACTAGCAAATGCTGCACTTCTTTAATACCTAAACTCTGCAAATGAAAATGGCTTTTAATTTTAAATGTAAGATGGAATTCTGATCTTGTTTCAGTAAGGGACTGTTTGGCCCTTTAAAAGATTCTTTTCCTTAAGTAATCACAGTATTGTACCTCAGTATGTTTGGTTTTCCTCAGATAGTCTTTATAATCAATACATCGAGAGTCAGTACAGCAAAGGGAATGCAACACTTCCTGACATCACCTATTTATCTAACACAAAACTGGAAAGATTTTGAAGGCAACACAGGGAGAGCAGGGTCTGGCCACTAGTTCTGCCCTAGTAGAACAGTTGATTCCTTAATTCACCTGGAATCTCGGTCTCCTCATCCTGCCTCTGTGTGCAATGTTGGGTTCGAGCTGCTCTTGTGCTATGCTTTCTTTTTTCTCTTCTTTTTGTATTTGTTCTTAATACTAAAACATTTTTTAAAATACTAAAAAGAGCATACAAACATACAACTAGACCCAAAAAATCAAGCATGGCACAGTAGGAGAAGAAAGCTTCTGGGGAGAGAAAGCAAAACTGTGTGACAGATGGAAAAGTCTCAATGAATGAATGGTACTACTACAAATAAGTAGTAGGCAGCCAGAGGGAATCAAATAATGGTTATACAAGAAAAATGAGGGTTTAAAAACTAGAGTAAAAAACCTTCAGCATTGGAAGAAAATTCTAGAGTAGTAATGTATAATATTTTTATAAGGGAGGTTTAATTATATGCTTCCCACAAACAGGGAAAGCACTAAAGACAAAGAAGTTAGATGCCTGACAAGTGAGCCAGTGTGGACAGTATAAAAAGCTCAACATGTCCTTGGAGAGGAAGGAATGTACTCCAGGATTCGGTCTGGCATGCCCCCAAACATGAACAGATTACTTTCTGTCGATCAATACCTGTAACCACCGGAGGCCTGTTGCAGAGTTTTAAAAAAAAATAAAAAAACCAGCTTCAAAGAGACCTGGTCCCAAGCCCACATTTTATTTTTGCCACTGGGTGCTGAGGTAAGAGCTTTGGACAAGGCTCATTTTTCATCTCTTTATAGGGCTGTGGATTGAGTATGAAGTGTTGCAGCATGTTCTCAGGGCTTTGCTCCGTCGGTTTCCTGTCCCAGAGAGGAGCACTCTCAGGATGACACTCGACCCCTTTGACCAAAGCTGGTATCAGATCATTCACAACACCTGATTAATGTCTCCTTTAACATCCATGACTCCTATAAAGGAAAAAAAAAAATACTTATTGTTTTATTAATTTAAGTCCCTTTTCCTTTGGACACAGATAGAAAAACCAAGAAGGTTCCTCATTTTATGTGAAATGTCACTGATCAGAAATTATATCCAAATACAGCTTAGCTATTTTACAGACGTACAGTGAGTACATTTTCACAAACTGTAGTATACTTCAATAAAAATTAAACCTCATATTTTTCCCCATAATATAATTTAATCACAAAGACTTGCTGAAATAAATGCTTTTAGATATTACTATGAGTAGGAAGCAATAATTCATACATGTTTCTGGAGTCACAGAGAGTTCTGTACCATTTAGCTTAATTTTCTTTTGTCTTTCTCCTGTTTCTTTTTCAGATACTGAAAGGCAGTACACATTTTCCAGGAAGCACTGATGCACTTATTTTTTTGTCCGTCTACCTTAGTTGCTGAAAATGACTGGTCTGAATAAGGAAAATAAGCGAAGAAAAGAAAATCTAAGCAGCTTTTTAAGGAAACAGCCAAAAAGAAAGAAAGAAAAAAAAAAAGAAGGAAAGAACTGTATTATTAATAGCAAACTCCAGGATGATGGATGAAAAGAACAACAATATCCTTTAATCATAAAGCACTAACATTCCAGCAGTGCTGGTAAGTGAGTGGAGCAGTGAAACCATTTGAGACTTAAACAGATGGATTAGGAAAGGTTCCACTGCGGGTTCCTGGACAGATTTCAAAACAGCAGCCTGATTAACTAATGCACAAAAAGCAAGTGATTCTTCCAATCAATAAGCTTTTATGTAAGCATATTTGAGTTATAATATTTAAACACAGTAGACAAGTGGGGAATCAGGAATTCCTCATGCTGGGCTAACAAAGCAGTAAGTTTTACTTGAATCTGAAGATCTCTTTTTTTCCCAGCAACTCTCAAAAGGGTTTTATAGCTAATGTTGTCACCACATGTTCATCAATATATTAACAGCTCCTGACGGTTTTGTGAAAATGATGGTGAGTTCCAAGTCAAAAAGATGCTATTTTTTTACAAATATTTTTTAAAATACTGTTTTGGGGAGAACTTAAACAGATTTTCATTGAATGATGGAAACTACACATAAAATTAAGCGACTACCTTTGCAATGAGCTCACTTTCCACAAATAATTACAGAGAGAGTACAATCAAAAGCCCAGGTCATAGGGGCTGATGCCCTTCAGTGAGAATAACATATTTATCCTAGGTAACAAATGGAAAATGGTAATGGTTTTATATGGATATTTTTATGTATCTTTATTTCAAAATCTCTTTTAAAACCATTTTTAAAGAATTACTGGCAATGAATACTGTCTCTTTATCTCAAATGCCCAGAGTTGCAATTAGAAGTATGCTATTTTGTAAAGGTTTCTAAAGTAACCTAAAAATAGCTCTTAATATAAGATGGTGTTGTTGTTGTTGTTATTTCTAATAACTTGTAGTGTTCAAAGGATAGAAACAGGCATCAAAATTTCAGGGTTTTTTGTATGATAAGTGGACTTCTAGGCCATGCTGTCTAGTACTCCATTTATACCATAATCGACAAACACACAGATTTATACTGATTACCTATATAGATTTCCCTTTCTAGCTGAGATCTGGCTACAAGATATTTTATGTTAAACCTTACACTTATGCAGACAGGAATTTTACTTATTTTTCATCAAATAATATCCTTTATGAAACATTTTGATAGTGTTTCCTGAAGACTAACCTTTTAGTATTTTGAGTTTTCACATTTGGGAGTATTTAGTAGGTTTTCAGACGTAGTCCTTATGAGACAAACAAATAATCAGAAGACAACTAAATCAGTCAGAATGTACACAGTAAAAGCACTTCACTAGATGACTTTAATATCACAGGACTTTTCATGGCTATCACCAAATTATATCCAGCTGCAGAAGCCATAACCCACAGAATACTGTGGAAGCATACACTGATTATGAATCTCTGCTTAGCTGAGCTAACCCATGAACCCAAATGAAGTTTCAAGAGATTAATAAACAAAATGACTGGTTCAGAATCAACACACACACATTTGAAGAACACATCCTTAGAGCCTCATGACTCAGCCAGATCAAACCAACTTTTAACACGACAAATGAAGGACACACCTCAAGTTTAAGGACTACACTGCTGCCAAATTTTCACTGGTTTCCAGTCTGCAAAGTTGCCCCAAGGTTAGAGCAAATTTGCATGAGGAAATATCTCGTTATCAACTATTTTTGAAAATTACAAGGAAATTCATCAGATTTGCGTCAAGGTTTATGCTATTTTCAGATAAAAAAAAAAAAGAAGAAAAAAGAAACCAAACCCACAAACTAATATTTGACCAAGTAAAAAAACTTCTCAGTTTTTCAAGACACTTTAGAATCAAGTGTCTCCTTCAGCTACAAATATGTTCTTCATTTTGCCAGCATACAAAGTAGTCATTACATGCGTAGTATTTGTCACTGTCTTCTTGCCTGCTAGAAGCCAAGTTGTAATTGCATGTTGTGATGTCTCAAGGACTTTGCGCCGGCCTGAAGTACTAGACTGCTGTGGTGCTAGGACTTCGCCTCTTTCCATCAAGGAGTTTGGACTCCATGACCTGTGGAGTTGCTGGCTTTCCTGTCTCCCCTTTAAATTGCCCAGCCAGGTCCTCTGCTTAGTACATGTGTAGGTCTGAATATATGTATATATTTGCCTTGAGGTTTACAGTGGAAATGTTCTTCATAAATTGAAAAAGGATATTGGGGAATAAAATGCCTGCAGCCCCCAAACAAGTAATAAGTCTATTAGTCTACAATATTAGAATAGTGTCTTTCAGTCCCCAGGGTATGACCCTCACAGGATGAAGTGTCATTCATTGTCAGAGTGACTAAACAGTTGACAGAAGCATGTAGTAAACTTGTAGTATTTAATAAAATCCTCTGAACACAGCAGAGATCCTTCCAATTTTCTAAAAAGGTTCTTATCTTTCTCAGACAAAACCCCTCTTTTTTCTCCTCAGTCTACATTTGATTTGTAACCACAAAGTCTGTCTTCTTTTCCTTTTGACTATGAACTTCAGACTGGGGGTGGAAGAGGAGGAAGAATGTGAGAAGAAGTCCCTTTCCTCTGGGCGAGGTTGTCGCTAACTCAATCCTAACTATCAGCACATGCTGCTTATAGTGTTTGGAGCAATGGCAGCATAAATTCTCTGCTATTTCTAGTTATTCAAATTATGTGACATTTTGTGATGATCTGAGGGCATGTTTACAAGCAGTAAAAATATCCCGATGTCATGAATAGACTAGAACCCAGATGCTATGATTCAACTTCAGCTGCCAGTTACTGCTATTTTGAATACAAACAAATCTGAAAGTAAAAACATTAAATTAAGGATATTAAATACATTAAGCAGATTTTGAAGTATTACCCTACTTCTACTTTAAGGGGCACTACAGATTCCAAGAAAGGAAAAGAGTTCTTGCCCACAACTAAAACAATAAATAGTATTATATTCTGTGTAGCTCCTAGGAGTTCGGTCCCCCACAGTTATCTGTGGGATGCTTCACACTGCCACAGTAGGGCAGTTCAACATTTCAACCTCTTACTGTAAAAATTAACCTGTTTTTTCTAATACACTTTGAACTCTGTTCACAGAAGCCCACATTGCATGAAATTCACAGACCCTCACAGAGATAAAATAATTCTCCCTTTTGGTGCCACTGAGGAACGCTAAAAATAGTTGAACATATCAGGAAAAAAAAAATCTCCTTTGGGGACTGCAGTGTCTTTGCCTTATTTGAAAGAAGAAAATAGATTTGTATATATGTGTACAATTAAATCCAATTTCTCTATATGATACTAAGCAGTTAGACTACATTCTGGAGATTCCTGAATCTCAGACCTATCTAATTATTATAATTCTCTATTCCAAATGTAGAAGAACAGTGCATTAATTTCAATTACTGAATAACTAATAGCAGTTGTTACTTCCATTTGCTGTGAAAACATATTAAATACTAACACCTGTAAGAAGCATATAATTTTTTGTAATACATAGATATATGTGCACACATCTAAATGCAGATGCACTTACATGCAGATTTGTGTGTACAATTGATTGCTACGAAGAAAAAAACTTCCTCATTGCCATCTATACCACGTTGTCTGACTTCAGCAGGTGATTTAGTTGAATGGAGTTTTGCATCAGTGGTATAATGCTTAACACAGAGAGGTTGGATTGACTTGAACCTGAGTCACTGGGAGGACAAAGTTTTTTTTATTAAAACCTTGCTGATTAGCCCTAAAAGTGACACTGGTGACCTTGGAGACAGCACTAGGGGTTTTCTTCACTAGAAGCACTGAAGATATGAAACTCTTACAGTCCTAAGGTGCATATATATGCAGATCTCAACCACTTGCCCCACTCTATTCTCTTCTGAGATATTTTTAGAAATATTTTTAAGGAAAATGTAGCAGCAGTAAGACCAGCTATAGTACATTTCATCTTGAAACATACCTGTATACTAGAATATATGTGAGAGGCATTGAATCACACTTTTATAGACAGCACAACAAAATCACCTGAAGTCAAATAAAGTAAATATATGTTCATTACTGACTGTGGTGAATTTCTTTTTGGATTCTGTGTGCTTTAACAGCCCTTCATTCCTGCCTATATGCTTCTCTAAGTGGAAACAGTTTTATTAGATGTTGTGGCAACCTTCAGATTATATTCACACAAACAAACAAAGTATTACTTGGTGCCAAAACATTGTATAGATACTGAACAACCATCATTTAAGCAGTCAACACCAAGCATTCAGAAATGGTTAACACTCCAAAGCATTTAGGTAGACACAGATTTTCCATTGCCTAAAAAATAAAAGAGGCTTTATAACTGGTTTTCATCTATCTGCAGAAATATTTTTTCCTGTTTACTGAAAGCATTGTGCTTATACATAAGATATTATCAACTTATCCTTAAAATAAAAGGATATTTAGGAGTGGAAATGTTGAAGTTTCCTTTAACCATTGATATAAAATATTACCCTGAATTAAAAATAAATGTAAATGACAATTCATTTTGGTTATTACATCTGTATGTAGCACACCTTTTAACATTCATTATATATATGAGAGTGACCATGTTCTTGTTCATGCAAATGTTCTTGTAGAAAGCACTTTTAGTGAACACTGTGTTGTAATGAAATATGTAGGTCGTATCATACTAAATGATTCTGTAAAGTTTAGCCACTTGATGCATTTGCAGGTGTGAAATATCTCAAAGGCTCCATTCTGATTAGATGAATTTCAAATTCTGTGACAAGTATTAACATGCCCTGTGCAGGACTGGGTGTTGAACATGCAAAGATATTTATAAATTCCACTTGATGCTCTTAATATTAGGGTAATCAGTTTGCTCTTTCCTTTTCATCTGTCACACTTATTTCATGTAGCACACAAGATTGCCATTGCATACTATCCATGTTTGCTTGGTTTAAGAAAAATGAAAATTATTAGGTTTTTACCAATAATATATTGGTAGCCACTGACTTTACTGTGATCTTTAAATCATGAGGCTCAAGGCAATACAAAGCCAAGGATAAATTTTGGCTTTGCTTATTCTTTCTATAACATTATGGTTTTCGTTAATGTATTTTTTATTATTTTCCCACCAAAATCAACCTTAACTCAGAGGGCAGATTTTGATAAGGTGTCTAGGACTTGCCTGCCAACAGTTCCATTTCAAACAAAGGAACATGCTGTACATGGCCTCTGTCTTCCATCTCCTAGAGTTCACCAGCTCTTCATCTCCTTTCAGACCTATCAAGTGGAGACAACCTGGGGCAAAAGCCCACAGCAAGTCTCAAGCTACTGCACATTGCAAGATGTCTTCACTCTGTCTCAGTGCTCCACTTTTCTATATCTTAATCTGACTCCTATAAAGAGTCTGGAGTTACTCAAGTTTGAATGACATTCCTAATCCACCAGTACTTAGAGCTGAACCAAGGTTCAAGGCTTTCCTTATCCCTTAGTCCAGAAATGAAGCTTGGTATCTCTCTCAGAAGATCCCATGCTTTATCTGGGCCATCGAGTCAGTCACAAACCCATGCAAGTTAATTGGAAGCATTAGAAGGATTCTTAATCAAGCCATGACCGCTATTAGCAACCGAGTACTGGGGGGAAAGGTGGATAATAATTTTTTACTATACATAATGATTGTCTTAAATTCGCACATTAGAGAAATCCTCAAACAGTGCACAGAGTCACTGAAATCCTGCTCTGAGGTTCAGCAGTTGCACAAATACACACAGAGCTTACGTGAACCAGAAAAATGAAACCTGTCCAAGATCCTAAAAGCTCCCAAACCGACATGCAGCTTTAATGTGAGCAACTGTAAGATGATTTATTTTTTTCAGATCAAATACACAAAGTTCTGGATGTAATTCAGTTAAGCAGTTTTACATCTTGCCACTAGGACTTTTTTTTCCTCTGCGCTAAGCTTTAATATCCTTTCAAATGCATTAACATGTCCCTGGAACAGACGCTTAGAGACTCCTGAACGCTTTGAATATTTCCACTTTAAAGATGACTTTCAGTACTTACTGAGACTCTATGTACCACATCTCTGGCACCAGAGCTTGTAAAACACTAAGAGAAACGGCTTCTTGCCCAAAACATGTCTGAAAAGAAATATCTTGCTTCAGGTCATTCCACAGTTAGGGAAAAAAAAAAAGGTGGGACCATCTAAACCACCTCATGAAGATTTATGCAAATATTTGTTTCCCTTTCAGTCAACTCCCATCTCAGGGCCTTGTCTTTGAATTTCAGGTGTGAACAGTTCCTGCATGCCAAAGAGAAGCTGGGGCAAAACCAGTAAGTTCCAACCAGTTTCTTTCTAAAAGCTCTCTGTTCACTCTACTTCTTTTTGTCTTTAAATGCTATAGTGCAGCTCAGTATAATGATGGGAGTTCATGCATTAGTACGATAAATTTCAGACAAACAAGATATGATTTTTAGTAAAAGGGTCAGTACTCAATGTCTGAATTTTTGAGAATAAGCCTGGATCTTAACAAGCCTCTCATACTTCCATTTTTATTGCAAAGAATTTGCACATGAAATACCTAATTAAGACTGCATTTTACCATCCTATAATGACTCGCGGTAGTCAAGCAGGGCTGAAAAAATATTCAGTATAATGTTATTATTTATAATTTATTTTTTTGACATTTGACTCGCAGGACAGCTCTCAAAGCTTAGTTGAGTAACTTTGGTTAGCTACTCAGGTGCTTCTCAGTTGGGTTTTATCTTGTAAAGACACACTGGAAGAGTGTCTAGAAAATTTGTCCTGGATGCAACAGGAAATCTCTTCTAGTGCTCTGATCATGTTGCTGTACTACCATGCAAGTACAGAATCATCCCACCCTCTGCATGGTTCTCAAGAGCACTTTCAAAATGAGTTCTTTCTTTCCTATCAGCACTGAAGCTGCTTGGTAAATGTCTTTCACAGATCTATTGACATTCATGCCTTTAAAATAATAACTTTACGGACACTCCAGATAATGAAATAGAGTTCATGGCAAAATGTAACTGACTTGTGGGTCTGAGGAGCACTTTACACAAGAAGCTAGAAAAATGGAAAAGTGGTGTGCAGGGAGAATGTGGGGAGTGATTTCCTATGCAAACCTGACAAAACTCAATGGGGAATTTTGGAGTTTGATGAAAACAAATATTAAAGCTAATCATAACAAATAAAATGATAGTAGTATAAATAAACAACTAAAACGTCACAGCATGCAGTTTAAAGTGTAATAGAGGCATATCATCCCTTTAAGTTGAATAAAACCTCACACAAAAAAAAAAAAAAAGAAAAAAGAAAAAAGTGTTTTCTGAGTTGTGAAATCTGGCTTTGTTGAGGGCTAAGAAGACTTTCTGAAATGTTTTGACAGACCACACAGTAAAGTGCATCTAAACGTACATTAACACACAGCATAAGGAACAAAGAGGAGAAATTAGGAGTGTGCAGGCAGTTGCAAGACTAGGAACTTACTGGGATCCCATGGATGTTGGGGGATAGCTTCCACAACTGCAGTGCTGCAATGGGTGGATACCTGACCTTCAGGAGGGATGGGCTAGGTTGGGAAGGAAGAAGAGTTTGCCTGTATGTCAGAGCAGCAGGGATGCATGGAGCTATGCCTAGGGATGAATGATGAACCAGCTGAGATTTTATGGGTCAAGAGTAGCATGCACACCAACATAATGAATGTTGTAGTGAGTGTCTGTTACACTCACTACAGTGTAGTGTAGTTTGGTGGGCAGCACTACGTATCTATGACTGAAGAGAGATGCACAGGAATCAAGGACGTGGGACTTTGCATTCTATGATAACCATGGAAAAATGCCCAAAGTGTGGACTCTGCAGAAAAGTGTTAAAGACAAACACTCCATCTACTTAATAGTTTGTACTGTGTCAGAGGCAAGTCAAAGGAGCTTATGCAGTAACTAAGGACAAGATTACTCTGAGAAGGAAGAGCAGAGCTTTAATTTTGTAGTTTATATTACCAATAAGTCAATATATTGCAGAAATGTAGCTATAAATTTCCTAAAGAGAAAAATATATTTTTTTTCTTTTAAGTTACATTTTGCTCCATGTTTTCTGGTGACATCTATTTTAAACTACATTGTATTCTAAAGGCAAGATTTTAGAGTGGTCTAAATTAGTCTGTGGTGATTACCCACATTGTGTAACTTACTACTGTTTTATTAATGCAAGATTAAAGATAATACTTTATTGGAAGAGATAACAGCAGAATTAACCTCTATTTACCTTGACATAATAAAGATTTAATAAAACATGGGGAAATGTCAATGAACAGCATAATTATTCTAACATGAAATTTAAATGTAACTTAATTTTGTATTCTGCATGTTTAATGTTTTAAGATTAGTCATCATTGTTCTTTTCTACCCTCTTCCAATGCAGATTTAAAAATATTTCAAGCAGCCTCAGACAACTGGTTTATTAAATGTATCCTAATTTATTTTCAAATTCAGAAACATTAAACCTAAAAAAATCTTTTTTTTGAAAGATATTCACCAAACCCCTGCAACCAATATATATCTCCATATCTCACCCTTGTCCAAATTTTTTACTATTGAATCAAAAAAGATCTTTGCAGTTTTATTACATCAGACAGGCATCAAAGGGGCAGAACACATAGGATTGAAAAATAACACAGCTGCACTTTGCAACGGAGTGTTCTGCATCTGGCCGTGTTTTGTTGTTCATGTAATACTTTTCAATAAACAAAGATGTCAATCAACTTTCTTTGCAGCACATCACATTTCAGATTTAAACCACTTCAGACACAGAGCTGCCCCAAGCTCACACGTTTAACAGATAAAAATTCAGCTTTCTGTCAAGGCAGAATACAGTATTGATTGTAGACTGTATTTAGGTTGGTGTCTGTTGGAGCTATATTACTTTCAAACTCATACAAAGTCCACTATAGAGACATAACATAGAATGTGTTTCTTTTCTAGTGTAAATTTTTTTAAACTTTCTACATTGATTAGTGTCACTTTCTAAATGACAAAAAAAAAAAAAAAAGCATCCAGAGCTAGAGTCTATCCAGAAATCAGTGATGGGCAAAGTTACAAAACCACAATGGTAATCACGAAAACTTTGATCACTTGATTTGATTCTAGTGCTTTGTAAATTAACATAATTATTCAAACATGCTTCATTAAAAATCACGACTATATAAGTCCTTCAGTTTAATGATCCAAGAACATACAGAATGAGCTAAGCTTTAAATAAATACATCAACTTTATACTAGATGGCCATGTCAGAGACTGTCAGGTTATTTGTTTTAAATAAAATACTGAATGCACTCTTGTTCCTTGCACAGTGTAGGAGACTGATGGCTTGCTAAAAGGAGCAGCATGCTAGCTAGTATATTTTACTGTTTATTCTCACATCCACCTGTACTTCTCTTGGGATCCCATAAGGTTAGATACCATGTCACTCCTAAGCTACTCGGAGATTGGCATAAAATCCCAGTAAATCTCCAACTAATTACATTTGAACTGTAGGTGTCACAGCTGATTTTGACCTTTAAAGTTTGGCAGAAGTTTGACAGTCCTTAAAGCGGCCCCACACCTGACAATACTTGTTCTCTCAAAATTTAAAGGAATGAACAGGCTGCAGAAATCAAATATGTATAACAAAGTAAAGAAAGTATCCTGTTTATTAATACACAATGTCCCATAAAAATCAAAGAAATACACTTATCCATGGCAACCAAAATCCTTGAGAATGAACTGACATTCTCCTGAAACTGTAGCTGACGAAACACCAGTTGGCATCATTGAAGGGTTAAGAGAAACTCAACAAATTTGACAGAGGAAAGGGAAAACAAAATCCAAGTTAAGTAGCCACTCTCCGCTTATTTCCCTATATATATATATATACATATATATATATATTTAGATATAGATATATCTTGAGACATAGCAGGGCAGCTCTTGTGAGTGGCTGTAAGTCAGGTTCCTGTTAGATTGATACTCTTAATCTGTCTGTCTAGTTTGGGACTTTGCTTTTCTATAGCATTGGGTAATTGAGTACCAAGATTTTACTCACCCACAACAATTATCTCTCCTGTGAAGTATCATTTTACAGCCCATCACTTCCACAAAAAAAAAAAAAAAAAAAAAAAAAAAAAAAAAAAAAAAAGGTTGCCCAGAAAAATAGTGCTTGAAATCTCTCTATTGCTGGCTTTCCAACCATGATTGCAAATGCCCTAGTGTCCAGACTGTGAATATCCCAGCTGTCATCCAGGGACTTTTAAAAACTGAAACAAAACCAAATGTCAGCAATACTAAAGCTGGCAGAGGAACCTTCATAGAGTTGCAGAATGATTTCGGTTCAAAGGGGACCTTGAAGATCATTTAGTTCCAAGCCCCCTGCTGTGGCCAGGGACATCTTCAACTAGACCAGGTTGCTCAGAGCCCCATCCAACCTCGCCTTTTTATTTTAAAAATTCTAACAGAAATTTGCAAGTAAGAAAATGAAGAATATTAACATTTTTACATTAAAAAAGTTGTCGTTATGTGTCCATAAACATTGATTTAAATGAAAATGCTAACATAGTTTTGACAGAAAAGGGGATGGCTTCTGAGAAGGTTAATTAATTCTTATAATTGCCTGCAAATCATCACTTTTCTGCAAATTTTGGATAGAGTTTTTCATAGAACTGTGGTGAATTAAGCATGTCTTAATCCAGATTTGAATCTCAGTGACAGATTATGAAGATAATGTGTTTCATGCTGTCTATGTGTTGTTAGATATTATTTGCAGAGAGGCAGTTTTTCGGAAAACTCTTGCACTAAATGTTCTCTTTCAACAGTCAGGATTTTGCAGTGTAGTAAAACACAATAAATTATTGCAAGCTCACAAATTGTGTGTGGGGAACAGGAGTCTACAAATGATCATGCACAATCCACTATTGTTTGTTGTTCCTTAGGGAAGAGAAAACTTCATTTTTATCAGGTCACTAATAAAAAGAATTTGAGTACAAAAGAATGAGTTTACTTCGTTGTATCAGAGAGAGGGTAAAAACACTTGGAGTTGCAAATAAGGGAAATTAATTTCAAAAGAAAGGTCACAATAAGAAGGAACCTCTCCAAACTTATTTATCTGTCAAGGGCTATGTTAATTATTTCACCATTCCAGCTACCCTGTGGGGCTGGCCACAGGAATTTACTGCACAAGACAAGACTGGCATGCTCTGGAGAGATCCTGGTGATATGTACCCAACCACTTCCCCTCCCACTGGAATGTGGAAAATAATAAGAAATTTAAATTTTGATTACATTTCTTTCTTCCTCCATGCTGCTATTTCCAATCCTTTCTTTTCCTGGACTCAAGAATGATCAAGCACTAAAACATCACATGGTAACACAGAGGATTAGAGTACTTCCCACCATCCTGCCCCAACCCAATTAACCTCTTTTAATTAATATTTCTGCTGTGATGCTTAATTTGCACTTCTTATGCTGGCTTTTCATGGCTTCTTTTTCTCACCATTTTGAAGACACACAGGTAAAATTTGTCAGTAACAATCTTTAGAAAACAACACTTCTGCAATAACCGTTTTTAGATTATAATCGTTATTCTGCCATGAATTTAGTGTAAAGACATGCGTGATATAATCAATGGAGAAATTCAGAATGAAGAGCTTAAATTCAGTGGCATGCATCCATACACACAGTTTATTTAGGGAGATCCTGTTGGGAACACTATCACAGGGCTGCAAAAGAAAAAAATATGCTGCTATAAAGTTTAAAAGTCTCTCTATCATAGGAATGTGAGAGGGTTTTCAATTTTAGTCTTTGGGCAAGATTTTCTTACAGTAATGCAATAATATTTTTTTCTAGTGACCACAGAGATAACATACTTGTTCATGAGGGAGCCCTAGATCAAATGATAGCTAAGAGACAATTTTAAATTTATGTAGCCTCAATTTTCAGCCTACAGATCATTCAAGCTCAACATTTCATTAATGAAATGCTGTCAATATTTCCCTGATATTGCCACAGGTTGACATATGGCATTATTCCAGTGTAAGATTTTCACACATTAGTGACTGGGAAATCAAAAATATTCCCCTAGACACCTGAAGTATGATTAATTCTCTAATAGTCTTTCTGTATCAGTTTGAGAGGAAAAGAGACATCTTGTACCACAGAGGAAAGAAAGTGGTAACAGTAGAAAGAAGATAGCCTTGGCTTCTTGCCTGGAGCTCTGACTTGGCCAGCTGCCCCACATGAAAGCCTTTACTGTCCTGCAGCCCAAATAACATGCCAGCAGCATGGCAGCAGCTCGTAATGTACCTTGAGCAGAAATAATGGCAACGTTGAAAAAATTCCATGAAATCCTCCATGAGAAAGAGGAGTTAGTGCTGAGGGTAAAATAAAGGTGAATCTGTTCTATCTGTTGGGTTAGGGATGGGAGTCTATCAACATTTTTGAAGGTTAAAGCAAAGTTAGGGAAGAAAAACAATGCTGAAGATTTAATAGAGGAAGCAGATGCTCAGGGATGCCCTTCACTAAGTTGGGTATTAAGGCCAGCTTTCACATGTATGAAATTAAGAAAGCTGGACAGATTTGGCATCCAAACAGATCCAGGTCTGTTCACCATCAGTTGGGCACGGACATCTTAGCAATGTTGTCAGTGAGATTGTCATAGCTGAGCCACCCAAGCCCTCCAGTCTAGAGTAGCTATTTT
The DNA here is from genome assembly GCF_001604755.1 of Lepidothrix coronata. Lineage (NCBI taxonomy): Eukaryota > Metazoa > Chordata > Aves > Passeriformes > Pipridae > Lepidothrix > Lepidothrix coronata. The sequence continues at coordinate 669,459 of NW_016690250.1, read as the reverse complement.
TGCCAGAAAGTAACTGCCTTTGTTAACAGAATAAAATGCATCAACCACACATGAACTGGTAGGCTGAAGAACAATTAAACTGCTTTCAGGACCAAGCTTTGCAAAAGAAATCCTTATAAACTTACTTGTTTCCATTTTCCCATATTGTTTTGTATTTTTGAGGTACCTGCAATGAAAGAACTAAATGGCTAAAATACTGAGATTTTTAATAGAAATGCTGACAAGGCCACCAAACACTGCAGATCTAGCTGCTACAATAACCATAAAGTAAGCAGTGCTAGTCTTGCACACAAATTAGAAGGTATTGGATAAAAGTCCAATACTTCCTTCTAACATGAACTTCATTATCAGAATGTTGGTTTGGATTGCTAAGCATGGGAATGCTGAAAATAAATGCCAAAGACAGCCCATGAAACATATCAAGTTTCAGTTTCCAGTTTCAGGGATACAGTATGTGCACAGCAAGACAGACAGTGACAGACACAGAGAAATGAGCCCTAGTATTATAAATATACAACACATATTTAACTCATCACATCTCTTACGCTATTTTTCAGTTGTCAAAATTGTATAGGCAATGGTTTTATATCCCTGTTTATTTATATCTGAATGTATCTCACTTCAAGTTAGCCTTGCTGCACAACAAAACTTTGTTCCTGATGGGAAGTATAATTTTGGCCCTTTCTATAATGCTTTTCCCATTCACTATGGAATCAGAATTGCTGAGCCAGTAGAAGAGCAGAAACCAATGACTTTCAGTGCAGAATACTGACAAAGAGACAAAATGGAAACCCAGGTCTTTGTAAGTGGAAAATCCTGCTCTGGAAAGGAAGGTGTGTTTTAACTGCATTTGTCAACTAAGCCCCACGCAGTCACTAACTCGCTCCCCCTGCAGCAGGGAGGGGGAGAGAATTGGAAGAGTAAAAGTGAGAAAGCTCTTATGTTGAGCTAAAAACAGTTTAATGGGTAAAGAAAAAGCCGTGCACACAAGCAAAATGAAACAGAGAATTCATTCACCACTTCCCGTGGGCCTGTAGGTGTTGAATCATTCTCAGGAAAGCAGGGCTCCATCATGCTCCACAGTGACTTGGGAAGACAAATGTCATCACTCTCAGTGTCTGCCCCCTTCCTTCAGAAGCTTCACACATGTAGCATACACAAGGGCAGAAACATGTTCTCTAGGGTTCAGTACAAAATGATCCTTAGGCTATAAAAGACAGTGCAGCCGTGCTTGTATGTTGAATGATGCCATTTTGGGTGCATTTAGGTCAATTAGCAAAACTGATATTTGACTAAAATAAAATCTTGTAGTGCCTACACAAGCATGATTAATACCTCAACACATAATTCCATTGAAGTTGTATGTGTGAAATATTTTGTTCTTTCCAAATGAGCACCTAGGGTATATGCTTTTCGAGGTTAGAGGCCTAGTTGTCTCATCAAAACACCATTTTTCATGGTTTCTGCTTGTACTTTCCAGCAATGTTCTGATATAGTGAAAGTATAGCTTTTGTCATAGCATTTATTCATCTAGATTCAATTCAGCTCATACACATTGCTGAAGATTACAGAGACCAGAGAAAAAAATTGCCCAACCATATTCCTATTTGTCAAAGGAGATTATTTTTCTTTTTTAAAGTAAATTTTGACACAGATCTCACTTTTCATTTTGATCACCGTCAGAAATGACAAGCAAGATAGAAACATGAGCCTCAAAATTCAGGTTTGGCCTGAAACCAGATTTAATGTTTGGAGGTACTTCAGAATGCTTATTTCAGGATTTTTGTTTCTATCCTTGTAGAGACGAACCCTCACCACATTGTGCAGATGAAGGTATAAGGCCAAACTAGAAACCCCAGAGGTCCTTTACATTCAGGATAATTGGGCAGATCCACAGTCACAAATTTCTGCAAAATCACATGTAACCCCATGGCCGGTGTCACAGTGTAACTGAATAATGTTCAGAACTGATGCTGAGTAGTAACCAAACTGCATCCAGCTTTTCAGACCAACGGAAAAGTTGCAGGATCTGGACTAGATTGAAAAGAAGAGCATCCAACCAATCTATAAAGTTCCTATTGGTCTTTAAAGCAGAAAATATTGGGAGTGGGTTGTTAGATGAATTTAGCAACAGGGAAGCCTGCAGCTCATCAGCTTTCTCTCCCTCAAAAGCAGATGCTTATTTCAGTCAAGAGGAATGGTGATATCCGGGCATGGTGATATTTTTGTAATAATAAAAAAGTCTGAACAATGCAATTGCACTCCCCGCAATCAGCCTTTTTGTTTCTCCACTACAATAATGCACTTCTTTATGATGTGCAAGGTTTATACTTTGATTGTCAAACTATAATGCCCGGAAAGAGACAAAATAATGCCTAGTATTTCTTGTGAGGTGGCTCGCATTTCCTGTGAGTAGGCACAGAGACTGGGTGAACTTCTTTTCTTCCCATACTTGTTTCTTCTCAAATTCTTCATGGGAACAGTTTTCCTTAAAGAAGGTTGTTCATTTACTTTTAATGACCACAAAAATCTTCATCACAAATTCATATTTTGCTTTTAAAAAGAAAAAGACTTTTGGGGAAAGTTATCAACAGGACCCTTCTCTTTAGCCACAGCAGTTTCAGTATTTTCAAAAGAGTTTTCTCAATAAGGTCCAAATAAAGAGAGAGACCTGAATAAAACCTGAAGACAAAGCTCTCAGAAGTCCTATCCTGAATGTGAGTATACGTAGGTGCTGTTGACCTATGGCCCTACAAGGAAATGCTGGTGTTTCCTCACAACCATTATGAATCTTGGATCAGGCTTGGAAGCAGAAACCCCTAGCCTCTGCTGGGCATCTCTCATTTCTAGCCAATATGTAGAGTGGGAGAGATTTCCATCAGTGTCCACACACGACCAGCAGTGTTAGTGCATACAGTCAGCTTTTACCTTGTTAGCAACTGTCATGGCTATTGCACAATCAGTCTTCCCTACACAACAAGCATGAAACATCTGGCCATCAGCACTGCTGAGCAGCACCATAAAGTAACAAATTGACATAAGGATCAGTAATGGTAGGAAACTGGCTGTATCTGGGAAGGTCTAGAAGCAAAAGAGAAAAAGAAGTGTAGCATTTCGAAACGAAAACATTCCTTCATTTTTTTCATTATTAGGTATCTGAGAAAGTTTGGGAAGAAAAGCAACTTTTAAGTCAAATTCCAAAATGGTCATTTTAGGAGAAACAATTGACAATACAAGAAACAATCACAGTTCACCCCACTGTTGATTTGATTCTTGAATGTGCTTGGTTTGTAAAATAATGCAAGCCTATAATAACAGAAGACAAATAAAAAGGACTGGACTTCAGTTTTTCTGTTCTGCTACTGCCTGGCTGGAAGACCTCTCAATATTTTCTTATTCACAACCTGCAAAACAGATACAATAGAACAGAATCAAACTGTGACATTTAATTAATATATATAAAGCAATAGGACATCAGGAGACAATAAGTATTGTATATTTTCAAAGTACACATTTTGTCCCCCACAAAATATATGTCAATATTTGAAGGAAGCTCAAGATGTCTTTTATTCTGCTTTTGAAATGAATGCATTTCCCTTTTTAAAATATTTTCCATTTTATATCAATCTTCAGAGAACTGGTTCTCCCTATCTTCTTGCTGATTAATGCCTGAAAAATACTGCTGTTTTAAAAAGTGGCACAAATAGGGTGAGGACTGCCCTGAAAATAATCATTTGAAAGTCATGTTATTCACATGATACTGATAAAGCCCAGTGTTGTTTTCCTTGGGGTAAAATGGGCTCCTTCCCTTACGATACAAATAGCATAAAATATGCAAATGAATTTTATATTCAACAAGTCAAATATTCTGCATGTTTAATTTACAAGTTAACAAAATTCAAACCATTTTAAAGGCTGCAAATATGCCATAAAATAAAAGATGTTGCACATAGCAGAAGCTGTACTGTTGCTCATTGATAAATTATTTTCTAGAATTCACATTAACAACCACATTACTGAAGTGTTCTCTAGCCCTCCAGTGTTACAGTTCAAGGTAATATGTGACAGATTTGAACATTCTTAAGGAAGAAAATCTCCAGAGTGTGTAGATTGCGGCTTTGCTCACTGGGAGATTACAGTGGCTTTTATATCTGTTACAAACGTGCAGTTATACTGATAACTTCAAAAGTGGAATATTATATATCATGCTAAAATTCTCCACCAGCCCATTATGTTCTTTCTTTGTTTCTTTTGTGCTTGCCTTTTTTTTTCCCCTTTTTTTTTTTTTATTTAGCTATTGCTGGCTTGCCAGAGATCTTGAACTTGAGAAAGGTTAGACATCACAATGCTGAAGCAGTTTGTGAGCATCAGCAGATTTAGCTTGTAATTTCATTGATCTATGTGGGCTTGCTGTTTGCAAACCAGCTGCTGCACTGTTTCCCCACAGCTACTGATCTGAGTAGCATTGATTTTTTCCCTTACATTAACATAGCATTACTTCTTTAATGGGCATTAAATGACTGGATGTAAATACAAACAGGGCTTCAACAACAAAAGAGAAAAAATGCATTAGTTCTTTTTATTTAAAGAACTCTATTAATATTTTTCAAGAAAAAAATTAAAGGCATGAGTTATTGATCAAAATAAATGCCATTTTTATTGTTGTAATTTCTACATGTTTCTCTTGCCAAGAAATAATCTTTTTCCCTTACTATGTTTACTCATAGTCCAAAATGTTGCATCTTACAAAGATTGCCTTTTTACCTCAATAAAAATGGTAAAATAGATGTTTTTAAGAGGAATCATAGAAGGCAACAACAGAGCTCTTCGTTGTGCTTACACTAAACCTAGATGAACCCATTTCAGCTTTGAAGGAGATATCATCTTTTAGCTGTCACTCTTTAACTATTAAAAAAAAAAGAATGGACTTCAGTTTCCACAGAATGGACGTGACATCTGCAGCATGCCATGAACTGAGCATCTTATGTATAATATGCTTCATATAAGGTCATAGTCTCATCACATGCTACTTTAGTCCTTCAGTGGGTAGTGCTTTAAATAATCTTAGAAATTCAAAATTCAATGCGGTGTAGAAAGGACAATGGAGAAAAAAAATAAAGTAAATGCTAAAACCCCAACCAAACTCAAACCCCAGCTCCCAGAATCTATTAGCTCAGTCATTTATGAATGAACCTGATCAGGCAAAGGTTCCTGATCCTCCTTAATAGTAAGTGACAGCCAACAGGGGTGTCCATACCAGAAAGAGATGCAGAATTGAATGTCGTTCCTATAGACATTTCATGAAGAGGAACAGAATTAAGAGTGCTGGGAAGTAACAGGTAACAACTACTAAAGGACACCAGCGGTGGGTTACAACTCTGGCTGCAAATGACAGTAGGCAGCAGCGTCAGTGCCATAATTAAAGTACCTCAAAAACACAGACACTCCAGCAAGATGTAACAAGAATAGGACTTCCTCTTAAGTATTTATGAAGGAGGATTTTTATCTTTTATGATAAACACAGCTCTTGTTCTGACCAAGGAGCCCGGTTACCCTGAGGAAAAGGTCCAGTGACCTGACAGATGGGAATTCCTCATTGTCATGTAACCCTGTCTACTCCTATACTTAGAGAGAGCAAATAATTTCACATGGCTGCTGCAGTGATATCTGAGAAAGCAGACAAATTATTCTCACTAGAACATAATGATGCTGAAACTGAAAATAACCCATAAAATGAGGACCAAAATTTACACTTACAGAAGTTAAAAAGTACGTGTTGTCAATCTAACCAATCTCTCCTAGTCTCACAGTCCTATCGACTTGACTAGCCAATATGTAATGCCAGTTTTAGCAGATACAATTTCCAAATCATTAAATATAATATTAAGTAACACTGGCCCCAATGTGAACCTTTAGATCATCCTACTATTAACCTCTTTACATTCATAGGAGAAGACTTTCAGTGCAAGTTTTTCTCCATCATTTATTCAATTTTTAATCCACTGTGAGATGTTGCCCCTTACCTCATAGTTATATTTTTCCCTTAATAGTCTTTTATGAAGGACCGTATCAGGAATTTTTTGAAAATCAAACTAAATTATGTTCACCAGGTCACCTTTATCTACTATTTTATTAACTTTCCCAAAGCACTTCAGCAGGTTAGAGAAGCATGCTTTCCCTTTACCAACATCGTGCAGGTTTGACCATATTAGGTTATATATATTCATATGCTGAACTATTCTATCCTCAGTTAGTTTCCCCAGAAGCAAGGCTAAGTTCAATGGTTTTAATTCCCATGGTCCTTTTTTGGTCTTGTTTTAACAACCCACACCATATGAGAAAATTTCCAAACATCACTGGTCTATAACACATCTTGTGTCTCCTCTATTTCGTACTTTATTCTGGTGTGTGTTCTGCTATCTACATTAAATTATTTTCTATTTTTACATGAGTTTATCAAATCAATCAGCACTTCCCTTGTAAAAGACTACAATTTTTGATAGTTCTGCTCTGCCTCTAACATATTTAGCACAATAACTACATCAGCTGCCATCTATAAGAAAGAACAAGGTGAGATTCTGTATAGCTATTGAACTCTTCCCATGGTGAGTAGGTAACTATGGTTTTAATTTGACATTTTTTATTCTTTTTAGTTATTTTGCCTCTCCAAGTACTCAAACGAGCAACTATTCACTTCTTGCTTCAAAGTCATAAAATCAATTTTGCAGCTTTTGGGGATTTTGGAGTTTTAGTTTTGTGGATAGACATGGAACATCAACCTCAATAGATTATTTTCTAGCTCTGCTTTGAGCATTCTTCTTAGACAAAGGGTGGAAAGGAAGGATCAAATCCTAACACCACCAATACATAAGCAACTGGTCAAATTCACCAGCAATATCCAATACCAGGATTTATTAAAACTGGCTTTCACATGTGTCTGACAAATGACAGAAAGAAAGAGGTTGTGAAAAGGTATGGATTTGTATTCTGGTCTTGTAGAAGATGTTCTCTGTCTATGCTTTAGGTACACAGGTCTTAATGATCAGGAAATATTGTTGAACACGATTTTTAGTGAAAAAACATTGAAAATTCCCACTGAAATGTGTACATGGCTAAGTAAAGGTCAGTAAGCTATTCAGTAAACCTGAAGTGCTCACATTAGAGGATTAGAAACTCAGAATTTTCGGCATTCAGTGAAGTCAGTGGACTTTCCTCTAGAATTCGAGACTCACTGTCCTTAGCAGTCCAGTCTGAATTTGAATGGATGAGAAGATTGAAAAGGAACTTGAACTGAAAATTATGGGTTGGTTTATGAGCCAATATAAAGCCACCAACTACGAAAGCCCAGGTTTCAAACTATGCCTTGTTTCTACAACAAAACCCACACCGCATTACCTTCAACTGGGTTTGAATTTCATTACAAAAATATCTAACTATAATTATTAAGGTAGATTACTGCTGCCTTTGTTTTCCCTTCAAATAGAAGTTCCAGTTTCATCTGTGTTCAGAGATTCTATGTGCTGCACTGTTAAGCACGGATTTCTGCTTAAATTATAATTCTATCAGCTTTAACATATGAAAATAGAACACATTTTAATGTGTGTGTTGAACATTAAATCATTTTTGCTTCAGGGAAACTCTTGTAAACAGTAACTGTCAAAAATTATAATGATACGAAATTAAAATAATAGAAAATAGTCTGTAACAACAGCTTTTCTAATCATGTCAACAGAAGTTCATGTCTGCATCTTCTAACTATTCCTTCACAGAAAGCAGGAAGGTTGAGGAAGGAAACTTAAGGTACATAATTTTACACCGCTGAACAAGGAGAGCTGAAAAATATCTTTGCTATCTTTCTTTGCTTGCTTACTGTGAAGTACCCTTCCATCAATGTAGGAAAAATGCAACCAGTTCAATATATGTATATTTTTGTTGCTATGACAGTTACCTTTTCAAAGAGGATTTTTAATTCATAAATGTTTTTTTTCACAAAAATATTGGAAAATATAAGAGTATCATTTAAGCACTGTAAATTGGACTAACTTCTGGAAGTCTGCATTAAGTGAGAAAGAAGCTGATCTGAAGAAATTAAACTGCATCAGAAATATTGACAGACATATAGATTGAATTACATGAATATGAGATAGATACAGACATGGAGCAGTTCTGCTTAGATCAATGTCAAATGAATTTCAAGATTATTTTAGTTTTGGTTTTATGTCTTGGTTTTTTTTAGATTTTAATTTGAATTAGTAGTATGGAATAAAATCACTACTTATTAACTTTAACTTACCAACAAAAAATATCTGACCAGTAAAAGCTCATCTGAAGTTAAAATCCTCCATTTTATCAATGCCAAGCACCAATATAGTTTACCTTTATCATGATACAAATTATTCAAGAGCAAGAAGTAAAAACCGAGACTTGAATGTTTCCATCTATTAATGTGGCATGTAACCAATGTACAGAGGCTGTATGTTTACGGTGAGGTTGTATTGCCCCCTGTAGTCACTCTGTGTCAGCTGGGAGAGGATGGGGAAGAGAAAGGGAAAAGTGGGAGAAATTATTTGCCAAAAGTAATACACCTTTGGTTCAGATTCATACTTTGGAAAGGGCATGGTGAGGAACAGTGGACAAACCTTTCTTGGCCACGCTGTTCAAGAAGACTTTGTATGCGCTATTCTCCAAGCATATACATGTGAAACAAAATGTACTCTCAAATTCAGCTTAGAAGACCTCTGCAGCCCCTATGGTCTGGCTGTGTTTGGGACGCATTTGTTGGATGCTGGTACCTGCACACTGACAGAACACCAGGGATGCCAGTGTACCTTCCCTGTGGACTCAGATGCAGGAGGTGGTTGACTTTGATTCACCAGCAAAAGGCAGGAGGTCTCACAGGTGAAATCTCTTTTGCCCTCAATGGACATACCTTTGGGGACTAAGCATAATAGGGACATTCCACTCTAAGGCACAAAGAACTCTTAAAGTTGTGCCTAAATTGCAGAGTACAGACACAAACTGCTGTTTGAAGCAGTATCAGCACAGGTACCAGAAAGAGAGAGAAAAGGTTCAGACAAAAGTTTCTCTTCAGCAGTAACAGCAACCGCTAAGAACACAGCCAGTTCGTTCATGCTGCCCATGGACACTGGGAATGCTGCTCTTTTAGGCCTCTGGGCCTGGGTGGGGCAGAATGTTCCCTACTTTTCACCACCAGTACAAGGAAAAAACTACGTTCGTGGACTCAGATTTTTCAAGACAAGCACATCTTTCTTAACTTTGCTGTCAACTAAAAATTGTTATCTATCCACAAAATTAATTGAATCTCAGCTGCTGCCCTACTATTGTTCTCTTATGAACATAATTATGCACAGTATTCAGCATATCTTTAAACAGGCACAGACGCTTTATAACAAAAAGCATTAAATTCTTTAGGATCTCCTAAAAATATCTGATCAACTACTGGTGCTAGTATGCCAACGACTTCATGGAAATGGCAAATATTCAATAAGCTCTAGATCAACGCCATCCTTCATTGGGTACAATACACTGTTATCATTATTTGTCTTATTTCTGGGAACAGCTTTTCTACTACCACAATTTTAGGCACACCTTCAGCTAGAAAAAGTTAGTGCTTCTCCTAAGAGGTGATAGGTTTCATTTTTAAATCTCCTCCATCTTTTCCTCTTGGTGGCACAAACATGCCTGTAGTGGCACGAGGGACTGAATGGAGAACTTATGGAGCTAAAATCCTATGCTTCTTTCCTACCGTGTTATTTTTAATTTGGGTCAGCTTTGGAGGCTCACCATGTATAGCACCAATGCTTGGACTTGAACAAGGGATAGGACAAAAAGATATAATAACAAAAGGTTATTGTAACTGCCTAATTTAATGGAAGTGATATCTTGTGCCAATTGGAGGGCTTTCTTTGTATAGCTATGCTTTCAAGAATATGAAATGTCCTTAAAATGCCTCTGTATTTCATTTGGTCTGAGAAAAAAATACTATGAGTGTTCCCATCCATTTACCTTTACAAATATTGCAGAAGAGATAGTTCTGCAAAGTGGAGTTGAACAACTTGTTTAGTTTTTGTGAGTATATGCCCAGACATAGTCCCATATTAAATCTTTATTTTACTATTATGACTAGAGACTCAATAATGACTAAGCTACTGATGAGATGTGATTGCTGCTTACCCAGCAGATCAATACTGTCTCACTGCCTCCTGATGTGGAGGGGTGTATCCTGATAGTATTCAAATGTTCGATTATCTTACTCTTAACTGCAAGCTCTCTGAAACAGGGTCAGTTTTTTATTGTATTAACCCTGTAGCTAGCATGAATTCTGTAGCTCATGAAGATATGAAGTTGAGCAGAAATAACTTCAAAGTTTACCCACAAAAAACTGTACAATATTCACCAAAGTTGTTACATCTTCTAGTTGCCTCACCTAGAAAACTGACCTTATTCTTGTATTTTCTAGTCTCTCACTTTCTTTCTATCCTATATATACTGAAGTACTGTTGCTTACTGGATATCATTGTGTAGCAATTCAGCTAACGCAGACTTTTAAGTTAGCAATTCAAGGCTATGTTATTATTTTTGCCCTTTATTTTCTCATAGCTGTGATTCTACACAAACACGTATACACATATATATTATTTCATTGGTTAGTGAAAAATTCCGTAAGGATGACTTGCTCATCCATTAAATATTTTTTTTTGTCTAAAGCATTTTTCTTCAACTGACATGATTTGATCCTGTCCAAAGAACGTACAAACAGTATGGCCATCAACTCATGAAAATGGGAGAGTTTCATGATGTTAGGATCATACTGTGCCTTCATGCTAAAGAATCAAAAGTCACAGTGTGACACAAGTCCAGCCCCATAAATGCACAACCAGCTTTCAGCCACAGTGCACTACCTAACTGGTGCAGAAGACAGTGATACATTTGGGGAAGCAACATTTCTGAATGCTAAACATACAGAGATGAGCCACTAAATCTTATGAATTATCCATGCAGAGCAGACAGAACATTTGTTTTCAAGGTCAAATGAGAAAGATCCCCTGACCCATGTGGTAAACTACACGTTAATACATTTATCCATCTTTTGAATGTAAGGGACAAAGTCAACACAGAGAGAAATGAAACAGTAGGGTAAGTCTGTCAAGCTACCAAAATCATTATGCCATCTGTTTTACTCGCATTTTTTATGTCTGTGGAGGGCATACACAATGAAAAAATAGATCTCTAATTCAAATTTGAGTTTCTTCCAAACAAGACTGCAGTGTCAAATATATTTACATTCTTTGGATAACTCTTAATTGATTTTGTTTTACATACAGCTTTTTTCATATTCATTTAGTGACCTCATTACTAATGCAACAAAAAGTAAAACAAACTGATACTAGATTTCTTAAAGGAAAATTGCAGTAGTGTCTCATAAATGCTTCTACAATTTCCCCTGGCCTTCACCAGTCAAAACAGAGAGTTTTGTTATGGTTCTCAACACTAACATTTAATGAGTAACAATTCAGAAAAGATGCAAGGTCGTCAATTGATTCCTCCTGAATATTTTAGACAAACAACACTCAAGTTTGGTTACCAGACCTGATGGGCTGTTGAAACACAACTCTTTGATAGTTCAAGAGAAGGCAATCATACTACTGGGGAGCAGACAAGAGAATGAATTCTGACTGGAAATGTCAAGTTTAAACTCTCTAATACGGCAAAAGAGCTCAAAAGTTAGTGCAAATCCATCCTAAAGCCCTTTACATTAGCAGAATAGGGTAAAGAGATCTTACTGGGACTCAGAGTATCACAGCTTCTCTTGCTTTACTTTTGCCTTACCGGGAAGAATAAATGACTTGGCTCCTTTACAGGGTATCATCTCTGCCTTGCCCCATCATAGAGAAGTCTGAATTTCTGACTATTCTCATTAGACATTTTTCTCCCTCCCACACTCACAGTGAGAGAGGCAAATTCACATTTTCCATTCCTCCCACAATACTGTAAAATCTGAGCTGGACCAAGAATTTCTGTCAGAGGATTCTACCCAGCAATATAAGGGCTATGACATACAGTACGTGCAATGTATCAGTCTACCTATATTAGAGTTTTTCTAAATCATTGGGATAATATTAGGTAAAAATAATTTTGAACATTTGCATCTCTGATGACTGTAGAGGGGTAGGATCTTGCAAAAAATATTTCCGAGTATACACCATTGTGCTTTTTGATATCTCTATACAGGCAGTTAGTTTAATTTCTTATATATCCATGTCATTTTTCTTTCATATTAATATTCCCATATGACAAGTACATTACTTCAAGCTGCTGAATTGATTTTCAAGAGGAATCTTGGTTTACATAAATTGTCACTTTTCACAAAATTAAAAAAAAAAGCCAGATTCAATTCCATCTCTTGTAAGAAGCATTGAGAAGTATACTAAAGTAGGAAAAAATTATAAGATAGCAGAACCAATCATACTGTTTCTACAAATGCTTGTGAAAAGATAGTGACTAAAAAGTCTGATCAAGGAAAAAATTCAACAGCTCAATGTATTTCCTTCTCTGGATGGTTCAAGTTTAGGAATTGAGAATACCCTTTAGAGAAACTGAAACTAAGGTAGCTTTTCTTGTTTTACCATGGGTACAGCAGCTCTAGAACCAGTGAAAGATGTCAGTAGTGTGTCTGTCATAGAGATATTTTCATTCTGGGGACACACATCAGAGAGAGAAGCACAAAGTACAACCTTGCCCACCAAAATGTGTCTACACTGGTGTATCTACTGAGTGTTTTAGATATATTCAGCACTTTATTGCTGCCTGCAACCAAAGTCTACTCATGCAACAGCTTTTGACCCTATATAGTTAATTCTGTGATATGTCTGCAATAAAATATTTCCTATTTGTTTTCTATGTTGTCCTAGCTGAATCCCTTCCCGTCTCTTCCCTTCCTTTCATTCAGTTGCCACTGTCTCATGTTTAACTGCAATAAAATACATGTTCTGCTTTAAGGAAGAAATTAATACAGAAATATCCTAATATTCTAACACTTACCTATAACACTATGTAATTGCATTATATAAAGTGCTCTATAAAACAGTCCAGTTGCTCTTTGTTGTATAGTTCAGCTCTTACCTGTTGTGTTTTGTTCAGTTTTATATGATAGTGCAGAATATAAGAGCATTAAAATTGCATGATTGCTGTATTGGAAAAATACCACTAGTGTTGGTCAAGTACTGATGAAAAATGAATGCAATTCCTCACCAAATTTGGAGTGCCATTTTAAAAGCAGTCATCTAAAACCAGGCAGTATTTAGAAATGCATGACTACAATGTTTACCCATGAAGAAAACAGTGTTTCTTTATAATTCCAAAGAACCATATGTCTCTTTTAGTAGATCATACCAGTTTATTTTGTGGAGGCTAATAAGGGTCATTAAACACCAATGGGTCTCTGAGTCCTTCTTCAGAGTCAATGACATTGTAGGCTTCACCAGGGATCTCATTTTCCTTCTGCACAAGATCTTCAGGGCAAGGGAGGCAAATGAACTATGAAAAACATAATCACTGCTTTTACTGTTGCTTTTTTTCATCATAAAAATTCCATTTATTTAAATTCCATTAAAAAACACATTTGCCTGCTGAAATCATAAATATATACTTTTGTCATAATTTTTCATTTTATAAAATAGTTTTATCATTCTTTCGGGGGAAAAAATAAATATCCTCCATAATAAATATTACACAAACTTTTTACACAAACTTCAGGACAAAGTAAGTGGTTAACAAAGTAAATTCCTCCAGAACAGTTTCTCAGAGGTGATAGGAAAATATTTCTCAACCACCTGAGGGGATTAGCAGTCTAACATTCTGTTTCAGAAGCGACTTGAGCACCAAGGTGCAGATTTTCAAAAGTACCTGGGCCTTTAACTTGTATTTTAATTTAAGAGAGTTAGACCCTCAAAACCTATGAGGATCTAGAATTCAGGATGAAAAGCCTTACTGAAAGTCAAGGGAATTTGAGTTATCAAAAGCCAGATTTCTTAAAAAGCATTTGAGGAACTCAGAGGCAGACATAGGTGCCTAGCTGATTTTTTTTTCAAAGCAGAGTGAAGAAGGGTTAAGTCCCTAACACTCACTGAGATTAGTGTGTTCTTAGAAAGTGTTAAGTATACCTCTGGATCTAAATACCTTTAAAAAAACCTTTCTTTGAACTGGTTTTATAAAGTGGGCTTTATCATCCGAATGCAATGATTTATGGTATGCTTAAATCCTGACCTCACAAAGATTGCCATAGACGTGCTTTACTCAAATAATTTTGCATCAGTCTTGATGGAAATAGGCAGAATTAGATAATAAAATCTTATTTTTGAAAAATTAAGTTGGTATTTGGATCCATAATTGAAAATAACAGTTTTGTCCCACTGTGACCATACTTTGAAGAGCCCTGTTAAACCCTGACCATGTTCAGTTTCAGGAATCACCCTGTAAATGTTAAGCAGCCCAGAGCACAATCATATATGTATGAAGTCATATTGTTAGAAGTGCTAGAGCTTGACAATACAAATGACTAACTTGCTTTCACCATATTTACCACGGCTGGCAAAGGAATTTCAACATTATGCAAATCTAGCTAGATGCAGTTTTGGATTTTGATTTCTGATGAAGCAGAATTTCTTTCTGGTTGCATTATATCATGATTATCTGCAGCTCCATTTTTTAGCCCCTGCTAATTTATTTCTTGCTTTTATAATTTACTCACATAATTATCTTATCTAAATATAAATTTCCCTGAAACAGTTCTCAGTATTCAGCCATTAAAATGAATCCACTCTTTAGAACTGAAAACATTAGTTTCTTCCTGAGTAATGTTTGATCTTTTTCCTGTACTGACTGCCTTCTGAACACAGTGGCTGATGGTAAGCTTTGTCAAGAGATGCTGAGATATAAAGAACAACAGGTTACCTTATAATCTCTTCTTGTTAGTGCTTGTTCTGGAGAGCACCTGCTGTCTTTAAAAGGGATTTGAGTGACCCAAGATTAAGAAGTCTCCCTACAACAATTACTGTTCTTATCACTGAAGAATACTCATACCAATGTGACATCTTCCTGATGGTTTCAAATCCACAGACTGAGGGAGAGATAAGAGTCAAAGAACCATACAGTGCAATTATAAGATGACATCAAACCAGCCCAATACAATTCCATTTTGGAGAAGAGTAAAGCTATCAGACTAATTGATTTCTGCCTGAGAAGTAACTATTAGGACAAAATATCCTTTGATTTCATGTAACGAAATTTTAAAGTGCAATGGTGCCTACAGTATTTCTAATCATCTTTCTAGATCATCCTTAATGTGCAAATAACAGAAGAGGCACAGGGAAGCTAAATGAATCACACAATCCAACACTGGCAATGATTCAAATAGGATATTAAAACTTGGGACTACTATCATCTGCATGCCTTGCTACCTCTTTGGTTTAAAAGACACAAAAGTATAACTTCTGTTCTTATGAAGTCAAGTTTGTGATATAAGCAAAGAATCTTCTGCCACGACACCCATCATAGTATGTCCTTTACCCCTCAAAACATTTTTATGTCTGTTTAACCACTGAGCTCATCACTTGCATTGACAATATTTGTGCAAAGCCAGTTCTTTGAAACATTATCCAAAGTCACTAATATTTTGAAAATTAATGTGGAAGGATGGAATTTTCAAAAAAAAAATTGTACCCATTGAATCTGCCCATCTTTCCTTCTTACCAACACTCCAGATACAAATAAAGTACATGAACTATAATTTTGTTTCTCTTCCTCTCCCTCTCTCAACTCAGGATCCTTCAGAAGATGTCTTTGAGAAATAGAGAAAAAACCCCATTAAATCCAAATATCAAATAGTCCTCTTTCATATTAACTGAGAAAGTGAACCTGCTGAGAACCTTCCTTTCTTCAGTCTGAGGGCATTTTTAGGTCTCCAGATGACCAGTGTTCTAGGTTAGAGTGGTAATGTCTACATCACCTAATTCATTTACGTGGTATATAAACCAGAATGGAATTTACCTAGTTTCATTTCCAAGTAGAGAAAAGACTAGTGGAACTCACAGACCGGTTAGAAACAGAAATTAATTATTTCAAATCAGGTGCAAATGAGAGGTTTGCCAGAAGAAATAAGTAACACAACAATGATATAGGGTAATTGAAGATTGGCATCCTGGATACTACCTGATGGAAAGCCAAGATGGCAGTCTGCTACAGCTGAAGAAAGCTTTGTCCCAAGTCAAGAAAGCAAAATTATCTGATGTCAATTCAGTGTTGCTTGGCTCTGTTTAGGATACCTCCAGTGGAAAAGAATACATTTCACTTCTTATAAGCTCTCTATTTATAAATACATTAGAATATTTTGTGCTAATAACAAAACTTTAAGGATAACCTCAATATAACTTCAGAGCACATTATGCACAGCTGTAGAACTTGACTGTAGAACACCTGAAATCCATTGATTATATCCACAGTGGTTAAAAAAAAAAAGTACAAATAGCAACCAAATTAATTAGTAAGATGCGGCATGCTGTCAAAAGAAAGGATGGATAAATACTAACTTTATTGGGGTCTATGCATCCAACATCTCAATGAATATTATGTTTCCAGCACCGCCGAAATTGTGTCAGCTACATTGTGGACCCCAGTGGTATATGGTGATCTACTAAAATAGACAGATGCAAGGAGGTAGACCTCTGTTTGTCTGGATTGGACACAGAAATCCAGACTCTTCCAGCGATCCACAGATCAGTTATTATACAACAAACCCCACCAGCTCCTTCACAGCTTGCTCAGCTGCTGTGTCACTCTGTAGTCAAAAAGCCTTTAATCTTCAGGCTGACACAGGCGCAATGAGTATACAGACTAAAATTTATAAACAATTTGGCTGAAAGCTAATTACTGCCTGTTATTCTAGCTGCTTTCCTCTGAGTAGAAGAATATGGGGACAAAATTAAATGCACTGCTTTTACTGCCTCATGCTTTGTGCTATGAACTGCAACCGTGAAAACGTTAGTACAAAAGTAAAGCTATTTCTATGTTTCAAAAGTATAATAGATTGTCAGATAGTCATAAAATGATGCTGGTCAAGAAGTATTCCTCAAGATATATGCTTAATTTACTCCAGATTAAAATTCTGTTCTCCAGATTCCCATCTGAGGACATATTTTTTACAATTGTTTCCAGTGAAACGTGCATTTTCAGATCTGAGCAACAGTCCTTAAAATGGAGCATTGTGATACTGAAAATGAACCCACTAAAGGCAATTAGGACACAAAGCTTTATGTGTGTGTAACTCCTGAAATCCAATGGGACTGTTCAGATTGTTCAAAGTGAATAACACGAGTCAGCCTTTGCAGGACTAGGGACTTCAGTGTTACATCATTAATACAATTATGCTATACTATTTAAAATTCAAGCAAAAATAAAGATTGGTCTAAGTGAGAACAGTTGTTCATTAAGTAGAATAGATCAAACAGAAGGAAGCAAATATGACAAGGGAACCAGAAAAAAACAGCAGTAAAATCAAAGGCTGTGAACATGCATATAGCATGGCTTACCACATGCAAAAAAATCACAATTACAAATAAGCAAAGAGATAATGTGTTTCAAAATCCAATAATCAAGGTGAAATTATGAATTAATAAGGAAAAAATATATCCTCCAAAAGTCATATTTGTGATGTACAAGATATTTGAGGCAGATTCATACATATATTTTTAAAAATGGTAAACCACAACTTTCAACAATAAAAATCCTTTTCATAATCAGAGAATGGTATAAGAAATCTTCTTAATGAAACAGTTACACTGTCTTGTGTCACAATATCCTTTGATGACAAATTATGCTCCAAGGTGAAAGCCAAGTCAGTTCGGATTCTTATTCTGAATTTCCCCATAGGAATCCATATCTTTCTCTCTCTTCTGATTGTAGACAAACCCTCATGAGTTGGAAGCCCATGAAGTAAAGTCACCCCTTCTAACTTCTTTCCAATGTAATACTTTTCTCGTTAATGTAGCTATTTATTGGACACTGATTTAAGTACCTCCGTGCATTTATTTATTTATTTATTTCAGTTTGGAAAAGGATGATCATTTTGCCATATTTTTTCAAGAAATTATTTCTTCCTTAGAACATTTTTTATCATGTTCTGAATCCTACAGCAGTGGTTTTCAGCTTTTCTCATCATGCATTCATATTCACCACCATTTCATAAAAAAAAAATTAAACTGTAGCTTTTGCAGGAGATTTCATCTATTTCCAGATAATCCATTAACAGTTCCTCCACACTGTACACTTGAAAACTGTTTTGCATGTGTATGCTATTTCGCCCCCAGTTTCGGTTCTCACTCTCTGACTAAATTAACTAAACTCAAACCAAACAATTTTCTAAAAGATGTTGAATTACAAAATAAACTCATTTGTGCATTATAGGAAACTTATCCTATGAGAGCCTCCTTTAAACATCAGCCTCACCCTTTTCAATCTTAAAAACTACCTTTGGAATTAAATTTGCAGTTAGATGAGTTGCATATACTTTTGACATTGAACTAGTAACAATTGTGCTGCCTATCTCACCATAGGTTTTTAGGTAACTTACAAATTTCAGAAAGGACAGATTCACTAGAAAGCAGAGAAGAAAACAAGAACCTACTCATGCTGCTCTGTATGTCCATTGTGTGGCTACATCACTAAAGCCACCTGCAATTCTCACCTCCCTGTCTCAGGAAGAACAGATTGAGGAGACACTGGAAGTGCTAGAGCTCTACATATGAACATTATTTCTGAGCCAGGGTCACTTTGGAATAGCTCTGGTTTTTAGAGCTCTGGCAGAGACATACTATTAAGTGTGTCTGGTCACAGTGGTCTGACCCAGCATGGCAGCTCCCATATTTTGTTAATGAAGCTAGTCTCCAGAAATTACAAGAAGCAGCTTCCTTTTTGTTTATCACATTGCATCCTCACACATATCCAGCTTTATTTCTGAGGCAATGGCCAGCTGTGGCCGAGCAGGCCCCTGGCTATTCTAAATTATAGCAGGGCTGAGAATACTGTAAATCAGGCAGGAAACTTTATTGCCACCTTTGGCCACAATGACCATCAATCCTTCATCCTCATTAGTCACAACTGGAATCTGGCCCAAGTGTCTGCAGTCTTAAGCAAGACATCACCTTTGATGGCCAGTTTCCCTCAGACTTAAACTACTCCAGCGACAAAACAGCTCTCCTCTTCTGCAATCTATGGAGGTAAGAAAAAGCACTGAGAAATAGGATGTTTTCCATGAAAGATAATTTATATGCAAAAAACTGTGCTCCTGCTACAACCAAAAGTCTACAGTAGAATATTTTTAGGATATAGATAATTCTGGCTTAGTTCCACAAAATGAACGGTAGAGCTGCCTCAATTTAATTACCACCCCATGAAGAAATCTGACAGCCCCAATGCAGTGCTTAGTAAGCATTTTACCTCAGAGAGCTTGAAGATGTATTGTAGCACTGAAATTACAATACATACCATGACTTGTTCTGTCATCCTACTTTGGGAATGCAGCATGCTTGTCTCTATAATGAGCTGTCTGATATTCACCCACTTCACCTGTAGCAAACAGGAGTAAAACGTAAGTAACCATAAGTTGGCATATTAGTTGAATGCAAGCTAAAATATTCGGGTTTTGGCAGAAGATTTCAGATTCTTCTATCTAAGTAAGTGTAATATATAATTTACTTACATTTACATTTTGAAAACAATCTGAATTTTCTAAATTTTTAATTATTATAATGTGGGAAAAAAAGAAACAAACAAACAACCCGCAAACCCTTACATTTCTGCTTACAAAATTCCTGAAAAATATTTTAGAGACATACTTGTTACTGTGTCTAACACATGATAAAATATGTATAACTTAAGGACACATATGTGCTTCTATTAAGAAAATTAACTCTGCAAGAAAAAATTTTCTCTGCTTAATTCAAATACCAAAGAAGAAAAACAATGTATTTTTAAAAAATCCAACAGGACACTTTATAAAGCTTACACTAATGCCATTCTGTAATTTTTTTTTAATAAAAATATTTATGCTTAAAAATATTTGCTAGTCTACACTTCTACAAATATAATGAAATTATGTACCTTTATTAAAAAGCAAAACAAATCCATCTTTTTTCCAGCAGAGAAAAGATTGAAATTTATTTATTCATATAAAGTCTTACAGAGAATATGGAGAACCTTTATTGTCTTTTTAATTATGCCATTACATTAGAATTGGACTGTGCCATCCTTCCTTTGGCTAAGCAATTTTTAAGAAGTGTGTGGAAAAGCAGTTTTAAGCCCAGGCTAAATTTTAAAACAACCACCTCACAGGAACTATTCATATCTGTAAGAAGGCCTCCCTAGAGCATCCACAAAATCGGTGAACTTTCATTGACTTAATCATTGGCTTAATACCACTGTGAGTTAAGTGTCATAGGCTAAATAATGCTTAATGCCATCTCAGAAGCCATAAATTGTGGAATGAAGGAAAATAATACCCCACATTAGTGATAGAAATAGCATAAAAAAATCAAACAAACAAATAACAAACAAACAACAGAAAAACCTAAACAACGCCCTTTAAAATAATCTTAGTACAAGTAAAAAAAAAAAAAAAAGGGCAATTACATGATTCTTCCATTTCTCTTTCGGATTGTAAGAAAAAGTCATTGCAACAAACACTTATAGGTAAAAAAGGAAGTTTCAGATTAATTTTGAAACCTTGGACTCCAGATCATACAGGTACGGCAATGTACACTATGTGTAACACTATCAGTGCCTATGACTTTAGGAAATTATTTGGAAGTTAATCTAAAATTTAGGATTGAAATGTCTTTACAACCAGCAAAATACCAACAATTTATTATATGATATGCCCATTTATGCTCAGCCTTCCTTTTTGTGTTTACTTCTCCTATGTTTGTTTAACTCAGCACTCTGTTCCCTGTGATTTCCTCTGAACAAGGCATCAGATACTCAAAAGTAATTGTGCAGGTCACACATCAGAAAACAATTTTGGCATTGTGTACTTAGCTGTTTCTGAAGACCAAGTCCTCCCTGAGATAGCTCAAATTAAGAATCTAAAAGCCAAAAGGTCAAGAATCCTAAAATGTTGAACTGAAACAACACAATGTTGAACTGAAACAAGACAAGCTAGATTATACAAAAAATCTGATACATAAAAGGTCAGAAGAAAAGATTATGCAATCCACAGATTTAAAAGTACAAACATACTTGAGAAAAATCACTTGTTATATGATTTTTTTTTTAATTTTTAAAAAATAAGTGGAAACATCTGCAAGATAAAATACAGTTTGTATTTACCAGATGTTGGCTCCCTATGCACAATTAATTGGATTTGGATCTTAGCCATTATTTTGAGTATCTCAAACTTTATTTTCTTTCTCTTATGCAATATATCTCTTTTCATATGTTTTAAAAATAGAAATGCTCCATCACCTTTCTTCAGGCTGATGAGGTTACTGAAAACAGAAGTACCTCAGGATTTAGAAAGCACTTCCCAGTCACTATTACTTGAAAGCAAGAGTTTTTACTCTCAAAGAGGCATGATGTCCAAAAAAAACCCAATACTCTGAACAAAGATGAAAAATTGTGGATTATTTTCACAAGCTCTTATTCTACAATGGAGAAAATATCCAGATTCTAACCAGGGTTCTTTGAAAAGAATATTTTCCTTTTATATAAAGATAAAAAGAAAAGCTTTCAGGTCAGAGGCTATAGGGGAAAAGAACTAATGTCTCCGCTGCTTTGATGTTACAAGTAGTCCCTCGTTACAGAAGTGTATTAGAGCTACCAGTAAACTGATCCAGCATTTTCAATAACCAGTTTCAGTATGGGTGGTATATGGATTATTCTGTACACAGCAAGCAGTCATGCGTATTACAAACAATACACAGACCTTTATTTTAACATGTTAACATTATTTAAAACATGGTATAGCTGAAAGGTAATTTGTGATTTATAGATCCCATAGGAAGACCTCTCCTTATAAATGTATCTGAAACAACTATAGACAGCAAACCAGGATTAAGTGTTTCTCTCACAGTGACATGTAACACACATAATGGGGTTTGCACTTGTGAAAACAGCAAATTTCAATCTGTGAGTACTAAACATAACAGTGATGATTAATAGTATTTGGTGTCTCAGTTGCTTTTGAATCTGAAGAACTGCAGATTGGAGTAACCAGGCCAAAACAACGTGGTCTGGTGCAATTGTCTTTCACAAATTCCTGGGAGCTGAAAGACCTAATGCACCAGCTTGCATTGGTCCTAATGCACCAATGCACCTAACAGACCAATTTATTTATCAACTCATCTTTTGGAACAGTATATCTCAAAATTCAGAATATGTTAGAATGACATCAATAAAGATTACCTTAAAAATCAACCAAAAATATTAATTAAACTTTTGGTGCTATGTAGCAGCAAGCTGTATAACAATAAGAAATACCCTTAGACAAAAACTTACTTTTTTTGTACCTATGTAAATTGAAACTTGCTAGGAGTACTAATCCTCAAATTAACAAAAATAATGTTTATTCTCTTGAGTATCTGATATACTCCAACAGACCACTACATACAATAAAATATAATTTCTGATTGAGTTTTCTATGATGTGGAAAATTATGTTTATTTGGATATTAGTGAAATACTAATTGCTGACTGACTACTGATTGTGCACGTATTAAAATTAAATTAATACTATTTAGATACCCTGTAGTTTGAGCATTGCTTAGTAGACAAACAGAAAGATTGTTCACCAAAATCTCTCAAAAACCTCAAGTAATCAGAAAGTTGAAATGCAATTACCTTGCATTTGAACCACAGACAGATAAACCCTGGCAACTTTTTTCTGTAACAGCTCCAGATTTCAGCCAGAAGTCAGCCACTGCAAGAAAAGTAACAAAGGCTTGTGAAGGGCTTGCAGTAGGGAGTTGATGCAGGAAAGATGGAAAGGATTCAAAAGAAATAGAAAAACAGTAGAAATACTGAGATTGGGAAAGTGAAAAGAATCATGAGTTCAGGGGAAAGCAAAGAAAACGGAAATAAAAAAAGCTAGATATATGAGGAGCAGGGATAAAGAAAAAAAACCTGCAAGAAATGAAAAATAGGGAACCTTAAATAGAGAGGAACAAGGGAAATACCAGTTTCACTAAATGTTTCCTGGTACAGCAGCAAAGAAACAAATTATTCTCCCTATAGGTTCAGGTACCTGTCACAAAAAGTCCAGGAGGAGTTTTTGAGCCTGATTATTCTTAACAGATTTCCAAATTACATTTTTAGCTCTGTAAGTTTTATTTATAAATATATTTAAGATTAATGATTTACTGGAAATATTGGAGAACATGCTGTCCTAAATAAGACCAGCTTTCCTACACTCGATTTTCACATAGGTAAGATAGGTTTAAACTGATGATATTGGCTTCACAATGCTGTGAAATCACTCTGCCCCTCTGCTGGAAGCTATACCTCCAAACGCAGAGCTGTGTGAAGGGAGCCCATCCTCTGTCCTTCCAGCTGGAAACCCACTGTACCTTCTGAAGGCAGTATAAACTCTTCAGCACATAGACATAAACATGTGCTCTAAGGATAATGACTGCAGTAGAAAAGGCTCACAAGCCCCATTACAACAGTATCAGGAGCAGGGAGTTGTAAAACGGCATCCAATCCCACAGAGGTTTCATTCATCAGCGTATCTCCTGAGATGAGTCACAGCTCTTAACAAGTAAAACAAAAAAAATGCAGATCTTTTTCAGTGGGAGGTATGACACACAAAGGCTACATTTTGTTTCTCTCAAATGACTGGAAGTGCCAAAGTTGAGATTGACCATGTCATTTTTTGTGTTTCAACGTGTGTTTTGGAAATCTCTAGATTTTTCCAAATGTTTCCAGACTACTTCCTTAGTAATATAATTGTGAAACACTTAAAACCTCTATGCTCTGATCTGTAATTTTTCTCATCCTGCCTCCACACTAATTTCTGCCTTACTGCTGAAGTGTCTGAGCATTGGCAGGTGGGTTCCCCAATCCCTTTCTCTTTTTGTATGTCAGTGTAACTCTACTCCATCTAGATCATAATGCTTTTTAGACTAATTTTCTCCCCTTAGATTTGGAGAGGCTGTATGTGGACCCCATTTTAGCTCCCCAAACAGGACCAGAAGGAGCAGGTGCAGGTTTCCAGGTGGGAAGTAAGCTGAGTGATTTTGTGTACAATGCATAGCAATGTAGGGTGCAGTCACAGGGGTCCCCAGCAGGTTGGTGTGCTTTGTCCCCCAAAACATTTCTTTTTTGCCCTTGTTTAGTCTTCCATAATGAGCCACTGGGAACAAAAATCATCAAGTGCATGTGTTTGGGGGGGGGAAAAAAAGAAAAAACAAAACAAAACAAAACAAACCCCAATACCACAAGAAAAGGCTCTACTGCTAACAAGAAATAGTGAGGAGAATTTTCTTTAGAAAGCCATGTGACTTATAAACAATATACTACTGCCATGTGTTTAAAAAGAACAAGGTCACTAGTGAGAAAGAAACTGTTATTCTTAAAAGACAAAGTCAGGAGATACAAAAGGGCATACATCATTTCCCTCTGAAATTGTATGATAAAATGACAGCAAAAATCAGCTTAGAAGCAACACGTGAACTAGCCTTCTGTGCCTCCTGCTCTCTTCCTTCCAAGACTAAATGGATCTGTGTCTCTCTTTTGTCACATTGTTGTAACTTTCATTCAGTCTCCCCACTTCACCTTGACCGCATCTGAGCAGTGACAATATGTTTCTTGTTCTTCACACTTTTCCCAGCAAGGATCACTGACAGCCTCTTACTTTGTATTTTCTCGGCTTTTGAGGCAGTGATTTTTTTTCCTCCTTTTCCCCCCAGCCATCATCATTGCTATTTGGAGAGAATTTGGTTCAATTTCCATTTTAAACATGAAATGTTTGAATTAGCTCATAATGTCTCCCAGCTTGCAGAGGAAAGAGCTGGTCTTTAAAAAGGGGGGGGGGAGAGTTATTTTTTGCAAAATAAAAAATGAAAAGCTGTAGAATAATCTTAAGTCGTTTTATACTGCACAGAAAACTTGAAAATAATGAGAGCTCTTCAATTTAGAAATGATTAGGGTTCTAGGAATATGAATCAGAGAGAGCTGTAAAATTATTAGAACACTACAACATCTTTCATAAGCATTACAATTCAGAGGTGATCAAAGATTCTGGACTTGCAGAGCAATTTACTTGGCATTTGCAGGAAAGCCTTACTCTTTCAAACTGAAGTACTCTTAACAATATGAAGAACTCCAATAATTTTAAATTGATGTATACCATACATGCCTAGAAATCCAATTTAGATTTTAAATAAAAACATTATAACTTCAGAAGTACGAAGAGCCCACCCACAACATAACAGCAATCTAGCCTTTCCAATTCACATGTCAATTCAGCCTAGCTCTTATTTCTTCCATGCTAGGTTTTTCTGGCATGAGGAACTATTGAAAACCTTAGAGATGAGTATTTTTTTCTTTTTATCCTTGCCTTCTGATCATCTAT
Source organism: Lepidothrix coronata (assembly GCF_001604755.1). Lineage (NCBI taxonomy): Eukaryota > Metazoa > Chordata > Aves > Passeriformes > Pipridae > Lepidothrix > Lepidothrix coronata. The sequence goes on along the minus strand of NW_016690250.1, from coordinate 643,821 downwards.
GGATTTTTTCCTAAACTCAGTGAACTTCTGGACAGCCTTAGTTTGCAACCCGATTTGCAAAGTGTGAATAGTACTTTTAAATGCTTTTAAATGTTATAGATTAAAACCAGAAGACAATGCTTAAGCCAAATCAAAGACTTAATATGTTCCCAACCAAAACTTTAATTCAGATGAATTTGTTTGTAAATAATATATATATATATATTATTTTTTTTTTTATTTAGCTGAGCTTAGGTTTGCAAATAGCTATTTTGGAAATAAAGAGTACACTGAGTTCTAAAACAATATTGATAGAACAGGAAAATAAAATTAAGTCTAAATTTTAAAAATTATATCTGAATTATACATAAAAAAAATAATCATGAAAAGTCCCCTGAGCAAGACAGGCCCTGTGTTGTCCCAGCAGATACTCTGCTGCTTCCTTGCAAATTGCTCTGCTATGTAAAACAGACTCCTGTCACCAGACAACTTGTGAAGCCTCTCAGTTTTGCACAGCAGGCAACCACCTTTCCAATCATACTCACCAAACCTGAAACCCTTCCTGTAGCCCAGAAGGCTTGTGAGTGATCACATAAGAGCTACAGTCTTATAGAAACTCAAGGGTTTTTTCCTTATTGACACAGAAGCAGGACTGTGTGAGACAGCCAGTGATAGTTCAGGTAGGATGAGCTCTTGACATCCAGTTTTGGAAGTAGCCATTACCTTCCTAACTTGGTAGACCTTGAGTAGACCTTGATAGTGCTGGGGAGCACTGGTGCACCAGAAACAAGTAGGTGGAGGGAATCGATCAGTTAAGGTGACCACAAACATTGCCCTCGGGCTTTAAAAGCACACAGAAGTTGTTTTACTTCACACGGGTGATGCAGTGATGGATGGAAAAGCCCCAGACAGCATAATCAACTTTTGGCACAAATGGATAAGACTTGCTTCCATTATTTTAGATTTTACCACCTGAAAGTAGCTTCTTCAGCTTTTAGCATACTAAAATACTTTTAACTGATAAGGAGCTTCTGGAACTCATCTGGTGCAACCCTTAACTGAACAGAGAACCAGCACAGATCAGGTTGCTTGGGATTTTGTACAGTCAATATCTAAATATCTCCAAGTATGTAGTTTTATAAATCACTAATACTTCATATTCTTCATCTTTTAAATGACAGTATTCTAAAATAAGGAAATTTTAAATTTTCTACCTCAGAAGTTGATAGTCAGGCCTGTTTCTAAGGATAGAACATATCTATGAAATATTTATGTGATATAAACCAATGCAGGTGCCCTTGAATGTTTTTAGTACTATTGGAGTTCATGTGATCTATGATAAGAATTCTGTTCTGTTCCCCATAGGTTATAGCTTAGCCTCAAGACTTTGTGGATATGTGACTTAGTGTGAATTTAGAAGAGACTATGATGTCTATAAACCCTTACAAAATCTCACACACAAAAAAAAAGTATTAGTAGATTTCTACCTCAAACTATGCCACGCTCACTGTCAGACAGCAAAAGTGCTTACAAGTATACATCATCATGTTCTCAGGATTATAAAATTAATTTAGCCCCTTGTGGTGCAGACTGACAGAAGCTAGTAGAGAATGCATTTTAAAGAATGCATCGTCTTTTCTTGAAAATAAAAAAGCACACTAAACCTCTACATAATCTTTTAAATAATGAAACCTGAAGTATCCGTAACTGGACAAATGTGTGACAAAGCTTGAGGACCCAGCCACAACTGTTAGACACAAAATTGTATATTTCAGATGCATCTTAATTGTTTTCTACCAGATTTGACTTTCCTTTCCTATATTTGCTTTGTATGAAGCTGAAAGCAAACTTGTTTTGGAAATGTTAGAAGAGGAACAGAAGTCATGGGAAACTATCTACATGTTTACTATTAAATTTAGATGCATTCAGAAAAAGATGAGACATTACCAACAAACAAATATCTTCTAATGCCTCAATTCTTCATAATTTTAACTACAGTTTTAAATTACATTTAAATGTATTTAATGTATATAATTTAATTCAGGAAAAAAACTCTTTTAGCTTACTATGGCATTTAGCTTGGATGTTTACCTACTGAAATAAACTATACGCAAGACAAATGTGTTCCTATCTTCCAGGAAGCTGGTTTTTGGCACTGTTCTGTAAGACAAGGTTGTTCAAATAAAAAAAAAAAAGTAGTTGATGCTGTTACAACTATTTTGTGTATTAGCCAGATGACTCCTATTATTTTTGAGCCAAAATCTTGAAATGTTCATGGCATGACAAAAATCTAGAAGTCTTAATCTATAGACAACACTTTAGCTTCCTCAGTGTTGAAGATTATTGTTCTGCTTTGAGTAGTTTAGTCAGCTAATTAAGATTTCCCTTTATGCACACAGAATTTATCTGAAATCAGCTTCCTTCAGCCTTTCCAGAAGCTTCAGGCCAGGAAGGGAAAAAGGTAAATAATGTCAGAAAAAGTGTCTAAGCTCATTAAGCTCTACGATTGACTTCACAGATTTCCCTTTAGGATTCACCTCAATCTCTTAATATGTTTAAAAACCCAACCTGTCTAATGTCCTAAAGTTCAAAAACATGGTAACATATTTTTTTTAAATACCATTTTTCAATAGTAATTTAAGGAGACTTTGAACTAAAAGGAACAGTCCTCCAAGTCAAAACCAGCAGCTCTCAGTGGGTTTTGCTTTAATTTTCTCATTAAAAGAAGCCCATTTTCTGTTGATTTTGGTTTGTTTTCACTGCCTATTAAACACAATGGAAGCACACTCTGTTTTACACACTCCCATAATTCAAGAATTCTGAAAGGATTTCACTGAAGTTTCACAAATAAATTCTTTGGCTGCAAAGACCATACATTAATAGTCACAGTTTCAGCCCAAAGACTGAGGGCTTCACACAGTTATGAATGTATGGAGGTTATGACAAAAATGCTTCTGGGAATCCAACCATGGAGGACTTCAACAGGTGTCAGTAGTAAAAAATGTGCTACACAGTTCCTCAACAGTATGTGTAGGATATTTGATTTGTTGTAAAAGAACTCAAGCTCTGATTGTATGCACTTCCTCTGAAATAAAATCACATCCTACCACCTTTTTTCCTATTTCTTTCCACTTGGTACTGTTTAAAAAAAAAAACAAAAACAAACAACCAAACACAACAAACAAACAAACAAAACCCCAACAAAAACAAAACAAAAACCCAAACAACAACAAAACAAAAGAAAACAACAAACTAACAACCAAAATGAAACTAACAGCTCTTTTTCACTCTTCTAGATAAACAAAGTTGGAAAAAATCACCAAATGCAAGTTATGAACACTTAGGACCAAGGTGGGCATTACTCCAAAGGTGAATAAGGAATAAGGATATGGATATTTTACTTATCTGATTTACTGTTTTTCAAGTTTAATGGTTTTTCTTCACCTTCTCTATTCTCATTCTTTCACCCAGTACCCTTTATTTTTCAGTGGGTTTAAAGGTAGGAAGAAAAGATCAATACTTGAGGCAGAGAAAAAAAAAGGAAAGTGATTTTTTTAAAAGATTGAAAAAAAATAAAATAAGACTGCAGATTTTCACAACGAAGTATTCAGATAAGTTGTCCCTCAGTAAATAAATATCACTTAAGACATGAGTAATGAAAATTGCTTTCTATTCTAAGTGGAGATTGTGTTCCATTCTTTACGAGGTCCATCCCTCACATAACAGAATTTTGAAAAAGAAAGGCATTGTGGTTTGGTGGGACTACCTGGAGAGAACAGTTCAGAATGTGAGATGAACTGAAAAGGATTTTTCATATATCCCCTCTACTCAGTGCGGAGGTTGTTGAATGCTTCGTCTGCTCTCACCTACTAGAGCTACACTGGAAAACTGCTGTTAGTGGGAGTATCCCCCACTGTATAAAGGCATCAGGTTTAGTGTGCTGAGTCTTTTTGCCTCTTAAAGGACTAAATTCCTCTTGAGAGTAGAATAATTCTCCATTATTGACAGACTAAGAGAAATTACTTTAGATTTAAAAAAAATTAAATTAAATTAAATTTTGTTGAATCTGGTCTCAGTACCTGTTTGCATAACTTAGTTCAAGTTGAAGGATATTAAACTTGAAAAAAAGTGAATATTTCTCCTTGATAGTAGATGATTCCCTCAACAGAGTTATTAAATTGGATGATAAACTGGATACTAAATGGAGTGATGGACAGTGTAAAGTTACTTCCAGCATATGATCTTAAGGTACTCTGAGATCTGGCACATTCAAATTGTGGGGACTAGTCCAAGGCAAGCAGGATTCGATTTTGTTTGGTTTCGAAGGTCATCATAGACCCATAAACAAACCCACGAATAACCCAGAGCCTGCAACTTTTCTGCTTCAACCACCAGGCCCGCATGGTCTGAGAGATAAGGAATAACAAATGTTGGTG
>NW_016690250.1:551906-636906 GCF_001604755.1 Lepidothrix coronata | reverse complement strand
CCCTGAAATTTCACTCCCCTACACAATGCTCTTTCCCTCTCTTTGTCTGAAATAAAAAGGATTTTTCTCAAACCATTGTCTTGACTGTCGGCTAACATTGCCATCCTCTATAAAGTTCTGTGGCTACTGACCAGGAGAAAATGAGTACTGTTAAAACATTTTCATGCTATTTCCTCAAATTTGCAAGGCAGGCAACTTAAATCACCCTCTTACCCCACCGTGATTAGAAACCTGCAGAAACTCAAGGAACTGTGTTTACTGGTGAACATGTTAAGCCAGCAAATTAAGTGCAATATGTATACTAATAGTTCTTATGCATATCTTTTCAGAGTGCACAAAAAATATCAAGTGCCTACTAGAGCAATGAAAACTGAGCTTTTGATTTTTGAGCAGTTACAATTAAATTCTGCAGCAAACAAAGTTTGAAAAGAAATACATCTGAATAACTGAAAATGCGGGGGAACAAAATACACTTAGTTGTTCTATCCACCAACTAAGATTTAAACGTCTTTTTTTTTCCAGTTAATTTTCAAATACACTTGCTAGCACAGCATCACATCTCATCTCCACCAGATCACCCAGTAAGGACCCTAACTTCTCAAGCTTTTATATAAATTCTTCTCAAGAATTTATAACGAACTTGGTACTTCCTTTGCAGGTTTAATCAGAAAGACTACTAACAAGCTAAACCTGTGAGGTGGATTGAGGGAAAAAGAAAACCCAAACTCATCGCAAAATTCACTGAGGTAAGATGTCATCAAAATGAAGCATTTAAGAGGCCTAAACTGAGATTTGAAGTTAAGAACTTGCAAATCTGAAGCCTAAACTTTAGGTGACATTTGATTGTATTCCATGTTATATGTATTATGGCACAATGAGCTCTACCTTAAATAAGCTTAGGACTAAAATTAGGCTAAATTTAGAGAAGGTGAAAGACATGTCAAAAGTGTACACAGCAGTTGCAGGCAGCCAGCACAGCAGCTGGGGACCTTTGGGAGCACTGGAGATGTAGTCCCCTGCAGACACATGCAGGTCGTTCAGATTGCCTTGAGATGAAGTTCATAAGTGCTGGTCGTAATATTTTCTTCATAATATTCAAAGACTAAATATTGGCCCTAATTTTTAAAGTACATATCCTTCCTCAGACTACCCAGAAATATCTAAATCAAAGAGATTATCACCCCAGCTTTAGGGGTGATATGTTCTCTGCTTCCTGAAAACCTGGCACATTTTGGGGAGAGAGGGCTGGAATTCCTGGTTTTATTTGTATTTTTGAACAAATTGAGGCATTGTCTCTGCTAAACTAGAGTCTGATGAGTGTAGGGGATTTCTACGGCAGGACTGACAAGTTGCTGGTAATTAGGGAACAAGCCAAGAAAACTAAGCACCATACCCATTGCTTTGCAGAGGTTACATGGAAGGATCCTTTAAACCATTGCATCTGGAAAGCTACTTTTAACACTCATTCTAGTATTTCTTTACACTGCCAGTGTGGTGTAATGGACTTCAGTATGGGTAAGTATGTAGCTGTGGTGTTAAACAAGTGAAAATGGAAGAAAATACTGACTTTCATCATTTTACTTCCTACGGTCTTTGGCCTTATCCATCAGGGTTCTTGTAACACTTTTTCCCTCTTAACATATGAGGTTTTGCCTATAAAGAAAAACACCTGTATGCACCTGCAAATGTCCCACAGGAGCCTGCCTCCTTTGCTAGTTACTCTTTCTCACCTTTTTCCAAGTAAACTGCAGTGGAAGCCGCCTTGCTTAGACAATACTCAGTGCCACACCTGGGCTGTGGGAGGAGGCCACAGTTCCTTGCTTTTCATCAGAGAGAAAAAGAAACTTTAGCTTGCCAGTACCCAAGACACATTTGGGCGCACCTTGTTAAAAGCAGGCTATGGAGCCTGGTCAGTGACAAAGATTAAGAGGAGTCCACAGAGAAGGGAGGGACAGAGGGAGGGAGATGGAAAAGAGAAACTAGGCAGGAAAAGTGCTGATTTTAAACTCTCTTCCTCATAAACATTACCAATTCTTGAGTCACAACATTAAGCCTTTTGGCTGGTTTGTATTTGCTACTTATTCTGAAGGCTGCATTTTAAATTGGGCTTTTTAATCAGATGCTTACTAAAGGAGCAAATGGCAAGAGAGAGCTGGAAGTCACAGTCTGCTCTTCAATGGCCACAAGCCATGGTAGGTGACGTGGCTGGTGGCAGGAGCTCACTGCAGAGACTTGTGGCCACAGCACCCTGGTCCTTAAGAAGGGGAGCGATGACAGACATGAGAAGCAGGAGGACCCTGATACTGACACACGAGCTATCAGTCACTCCAGCTCTGAAAGAGCTGGGGCAAAGAAAAAATAAATGACATTATTTCCATCTGTTGCAATACAGAAGCTAAATTAAGTAAATTAAGCAATCCACTCAATGTAACAGGGCATTATTGCTTATAGAAACCTAACCACTCTTACTCCAAACCTTCTCCTGGGATGCCAGGTGAAGCCAATATCAGGGTTTGGGCTTTACGTTTCTGACAAAGTGAAAAGGGTATTGTGCAAAAAACATTCAGACCTTTCTGTTGGCAAAAAATGGGATTCTCACAGACAGAGGGTATTTTTAAAAACTATGGTTCAGCAACAATGACAACTACCAGTGTTCAACCTTGAAAAAAATCAGAACCCTTCTAATCCAAAAGTGCTACCTCTTTACTTTGATGTATCTGAACATTAATTTTAAAGGTACAAACTACGTAATAGGTATAAAGGATAAGTATAAACACAGTAACATCATGTTTACCAGTAGTTTTTTTAGACACTATTTAAACAGCTGGTATCCACCACAGAAATGTAGTTGTATAATAGAGGCAGAAAATCTTAATCCCGTCTGTAAAGCCTTTAAAGTTTCCACTAGGATGAAGGGTACTATAAAAATATTTTTAAGCCTGTAACAGCAAAAATGACTTCATTATGATCTCATGTGCTGCCAGAGCACCAATTAAATTGACTTGATAATGTTATGATTAGGCTGTACTTTTCATCAGTTACAAAGCTCTTGATTGAAGATATTTGCAACACTGAAAGAAATGACCTTGTGATGTGGATTTTTATCAATGACTTTTTACCTTGCTGGTTTCCAATTACATGACAAATAAATAATAGTACTTGCAGCTTCTATTATACTTCTGAGGATCCCAAAGTACTCTGCTGATTAATTAGTTTCACAAGAGCTGTGAGAGTTAGATACATGTTATCCCATTCTTATTAACAATTCAGAATTCCAATGTGATATCTTTGCCCCATTCAAATAAATGGCAAAGATCCTCTTGACTTTAGTGGGGGTAGGGTTTCACTAAGAGAATTTAAGTAGTTTGACTAAGGTCACAAAATCTGTCTGGAACAGAGCTGGGACATTTCTCCTTTCTGACTCTAAACTAACTCAGGTAAAATGTACCCAAGCTTTGAATTACCCTTTGTCCTGCAGTCCCATTGTCAGAAAGTCAGCTTTAAAATCATAACATACCACTACCAACTCGATTTAAAAAAATAATAATTAGAGCAAATTCATTTGTTTGATGGAGAAAAAAAGAGAACATATTCCACAAAGCATCCTTTCAAGTCCTTTTCAGTCCGTAATATAGAAGTTTGAGAACACTTGTTTTTCAACATTTATATGAACATACACATTGAATAAATGTGTATTTGTATTAAATATGTTCTAATATTTGTCTCAGCAGGAATTCATAGAAGAAAATCAACGCACAGTACAGCAGTCTACTCAGTTTCTCAGCTTGTGCTAAGGCAAATTCAAAATTAAGCAATTACATCATAATAAAGAATTATTCAGAAAAAAAGCATTTATATTCCTTGATGCTCTAAAATCTGTACTTCATGGGTATAGTTCTTTCTCAGAGCTAATTGCTGTTTGGGATACAGTACAGTAGGCATTCTCCAGACTCCACTCCAGACTCCTTTAGAAAGTTATAGAAAAGGACAGATAGACAATTTGTTTTTTGCTTTTCAATTATGGAACAGAGTTGAGAGAAAAAACTCTTTCTGGACTCAGTTCAAGAAATGTGGCAGCTAGAGCAGCAACAGCTGAGCTGTGTTGCTTGTTGTCCACCCAGCAGGCTGGTTCCCCATTGAAGGAGAAATGGAGTCTGAACTACCTTATTGTATTTGGAAAATATATGTCACCAACTAATCCTTTACCAAGAGAAAAAGCATTAAAAAGTTCCTCCATTTCAGGGATTACAGCCAAACTCAGTGCCTATCTCCCAGTTTGAGCTAAAAGAATTATGATAGCAACCCCAGCTCATTGCTTCTTCCTTCTTTCTTCAAAAGATATTCCAAGGATCTTGCAGTGGACGCGAAAGACCCATATTGATTATCAAATGCGGACAGAGTGGTGGAAGAGAATTCTTGAACTGGTACTGAACTGCTCCTCTTGTAGTGTTGGTGGAAGCAGAGGAGACTCTGGAAAGGGAAAATGCAACCAGTGCAAGAGGTGTGTCTGGGGGAAGAATGAGAAGGAGACACTTTCAGACAGTTAAAGAGACTTACAAGAGACATGACACTTTTGGCAAAAAAAAAAGAAATAGACAACTGAGGAATGACCCTCAGTATTGACTGCACAATAACCAGTGTCAGAAAAACAAAAGGTGAGGATTGCTAAAACAACTACAAATAAATGCAGTTAATTAGACAGTACAAACCAGAGCTGCCTGGTCTGCACAGTACAGTAAGAATTATGTGGGCAGACTAGCCCAGCTGTGGCCTGCAAGGGGACCCTGAGGTTTCTAATACTATGACAATTTCACAATTAGTCCATTCATTTAAAATACCTTTACTCTTGCAATGCATTTTTATTATAATAAATTTACAAGATTTTAATTTTTTTTGTACAGTATGAATATATTATAATAAATTATGCTACAAACTTACCTGTATTATAAAATCATGCAATTTCATTTGGCTAGGATGCATAAAGTGCAGTAGCAGGGAGAGGGAAAGAACTTTAGAATCAACATTTAATCTGGCTGTCAGCTCAATAACAGAAAAAAATGAAGCAGGTTTTCACAGTACCCACAAAGGCTCTAGGCAATGCGAACCTTGGGTCTTAAATTAATGCTTAGAGACAAAGCAAAGCATAAGCCATTCTACAGTTATATACAAGTGGCTTTATTGGTTTAGACCCATTTATGCCAAATTTCACATAAAAGGTGGTGTAACATAAAAACTTCTTTCAAGTCCCCTTTTGCAACCAACTCAGAAGTCATGTAGTGTTCTCCACAGATCTTCAAATCATAGAATCACAGAATGGTTTAGGTTGGATGAGACTTTAAAGATCATCTACTGCCAAAACCCCTGCCATGGGCAGCGATGCCAGCCACTAGATCAGGTTGCTCTATCCAACATGGCCTTGAACACAACATGTTCAAGCTCTATCCAACATGGCCTTGAACACTTCCAGGAATGGGGCATCCACAACTTCTCTGGGTAACCTGTTCCAGTGCCTCACAACCCTCTGAGTAAAGAATTTATTCCTAACATCTAACCGAAATGTCTCCTATTTCAGTTTGAAACTCTTCCCCCTTGTCCTGTCATGTTCTGCCCATGTAAAGTCACTCTGCTTCTTTTTTAAAACGTCTCTTTAAGTACTGAAAGGCCGTAATGAGGTCTCGCTCGAACTTTCTCTTCTCCAGACTGAACAACTCCAGCTCTCTCAGCCTGTCTTCCTAGGAGTGGTGTTTTGTGGCCTCCTCTGGACCTCAGAGGCCTACACGTGGACATAGACTCAATGACCACAATTCTCTGTCTGCGTCCATCCATTTAGATCTTAGGTAGAAAATGATTGCTCTTCACCATCCAGGAATTATTGTTAGGCGAAACAAGTTCTCTGTAGTGCACCATTCCCTAAATCCATGTGCGGTGTATTTTAGGGAGTTCTGGCATATATCCAAACTATTACAAGCAATGCAAACTGGTTATGCTGCAAAAGACTACCTGTACATACAGGTAGTCATAAAATTGTTAGTGGGATTCAATTATATTCCTGTTCATGGGCATGAAAATGAAGTCAAAATCTTGAAAGACTCTGTGTTGGCAATTCAGAATCAGGCTTTATGTAAGCAGAGATACTTGTATGACAGATATAAAAATAAAACAAAACCACGGGATTTTCAAAAGTTTCTATTTATGTTCAGAGAGCCTGGAAAAATTCTGAAGATATGCCTGTAGGAAGATATGTTACTACCTCCTGAGATATTAGCAATAAGATTTATCACCTTCTTCCGAAGACTCCCAGCAAGAAACTGTGTCCCACTGAGTTTGGAGAAAATAGATAAAAGATTTGACCTCCAGCCTGTAATAACAGCAGTGGACACTGAACTAGATCATCTGGCTGGCAGGTTGAATCAGCCTGACCACTAAGTGGAGGTGATTAAAACCAGGGACAGACAGACTTTCTAGTAGACAATAAGATAAGAACAACACAAATCACTACATTTCTTGTGTCTTCTGGCATACCATGATTCACTTTTGGAAGAATATCTTGCAAAGCTGGACGCAAATAAATCATAATATCTAGTCGTCTGCTAAGGCTGAAGCTTGACAAAGGAAAAAACAGATTGTGAATGATTACATTAAAGCCAAAAATGGCTATTTGATTTTTTTCCCCCCCACAGAAAGCTTCTATGCTGCAAAACACAGAAGATAATAAAAGAGAAGCAAGTAATTCACATGTAGGATGTATATCAAGCTGTCTTTTTCCTTGATATTTCTGCACCGGATTTTCTATCTCTTCTCCCTTCACCTATACTCTCCTCCTTTATTGAATGCAAACTCCAAGAAGCTTAAATCAAATATACAAAGTCACTAAGTTCAAGCAGATTTGAAATTAGGTGAAGAAAGTTCACTCAAACTTACAGACCATATTTCTGGCTTCAGCAATTCTGAAAACAAAGATAATCTGTATCCATAGGGGAAAAACCTGAAGCAACCCCTGAAATGTAGACAGTCTTTTCAAATGCAATTGATTTTAATGAACTTTTCTTAAAATGTCCTTTGACTTCCTATTGGCTGCTAGGTGGAATGGGGCAATACAAACCTCAGAAATTATTATTTCAAGTAATTTTTTATACTGGTATTCTTACAATCATAATTTCATTAATATTCAAGATCTGCCATCAAGATTATGGCTTATAAAATGCTAGGCTCTGGTAGTTGATAAGAAATACTCTTTCTGTACTATTTATTTTCTGTGAATTCTTACAGACTCCACTTATTCTAACCATCTACATCCCAGTGCAGATGCTATTTCTCTCTTTCCAGTAAAGGATTACATTTTCTTATTTAACCAAAATACTCTGATAATCTGTTTTTTGCTTCTAATATGAATTTGGAGCATCATCTGCATTTTTAAAGCTTCCGAAAGTATGCTAAAATGAGGTTATGTAAGGATCATATGATGAGTAGCATTCACTCAAACAAGTATATACAACTGGTGTTGCTATGCTTACCATTAACATAACACCATGAAGGACAATAAAATAAGTCGAAGCAGTCAAGAACTTAATACTGAAGTAAATACACACAAATTGTAAAGCTTGACAATTCACAGAAATCCAAGGAAAATGCTAACAATTAAAATATATAAAGGGAGGCCTCATAATCCATCCAAATACTGACAAATATTTTGCCTAATTCATATTCAGATACTGAGTAATTTGAAGCTAAATCATTTTACATTACAAAGAACATTTAGGAAAGCCTCTTAATTTAAAGATCCTCTCCCTAGGAAAAGTGTCAGTGACACTTCATCATGTTGTTATTTCCAGCATGTGAATATACACGCTGAAACTTCACTATCATTAGTGAAGAACTGGTTCCTTAGGTGCAGAGAACTTTATTTTCCCACATGTAGCATGAATGGAAGAAGACCAAAGGTGTGGAAAAGAGACAGGGAAAAGTGTATGGACTGAAATAGGATGCCAAGGGAATGTGTGAATGAAGGATATGAGCAGAGGAAGAGAGGAAGAAGGAAAAGAATAATGTGTACAAGATGGTATTAACAGTTAAAAAAAAACTGCATGAAGTGAGGGACTAGAAAGAAGAAACTCCAATACAGAAATGGTGAGAAATTATGCTGGTGAAAACACAGACTGGGGGCTACAGGAAAAGAAAAGCCCTTTGGCCTCACACATCAGTCCTAAGTGTGACCTGCTTTTAAGTACAGAAGAAAAATAAAAGCTGATTAAGCCCACAATGTTTATAAAATCTGTAGATAGTTTTCTACGGATATAAGCTGGATTTTCTGGGAAAAAATAGATTTTATAAGTAAATACATACCTATGTGTGAGCACAAACTTACCAAACTTGCTATTTTTGCTGAAATCCCAGAGGTAGCAAAGTCAGTTATCGAGGGTACAGGAACTGAAGTCTATTTCAGCCCTCACAAGGAGCTTTCTCTCACTACTAAAGCTTTGGCTCTGTTGCTAAAGAGCCAGAGCTTTAGTAGTTCACACTGCAAATTTTGCAGCCCAAACCAAGCATGTACAGCATTATTTTATAAAATCAATATAGAAATGTCATCTGCAAAATCCCTGCCCACTCTGCCTATCCCTATACCAGGGCATGTGCATGATAAAAAAACAAACTGCAGCTGACTCACGCTGCTCCTGCAAGGGGGGGTATTTCTACATCCACAACCTTTACCCTTGCCCTTTTTTTTGTTGTTGTTGTTAGCACAAGCAGCAGAGAGTATTCCTTCTGCTTTATCAAATGGTTCATTAACAACCAGTTTTGATGAGATTCTAATGATGTTGCCCCAGTTGTCTGCAGCCTCCCATCATTTCAAGCCTGGAGGCAATAACAGAGTCACAAAAGTCTTAGGAGTTTCATCACCGTCACCACCAGCAGAGACACACTGGCTGTAGTGACCAGAATCATCAGGCTGTGTTATACTGGGAGGACAAGGGACAAAGGGAGAAATCCTGATGGTCAAAAGTTCTGTAAAAGAAAACTCCTGACAATTCCTCAATTCTTGAGCTTGTTGCTGTTAGATTTTACTTAGAATAAATAAAAGAAATAAATGCTCACTCATAATCATAGCATGATTCTAACAATCCTCATTCCTTCCAGCATGAAATAAAAGCTAAATATTACCTGTTAAAAGTTACAAAATATTTATTTGAGCTTTAATTATTTTTCTGTATCTTTCCCTAAAGATTTATTACAGTAGCCATACTATTTACAAAGAAACATTCTTTTTTCAAAAGAATTGCAAAGATCTATAAGAATATGGAAAAAAGTCATCTCAGAGGTACTAACCTCATACTAATCCACTACTTCATAGTCTTATGCAGTTTGTAGAGTATTAGAGATCATTGTAAAAATGTAAGTGACAGCTTCAGAATTTTTTTATAGTTTTGTAAAATAAATCTGCAGTGGATTTACTTCATAAAGCTAAATCAAAGCTGATGTTTTTTGCAAAAAACACTCATAATAAGATGTTAATGGGTTTATCCCTTCCCATATGTTCTTGCCCATTTGTTTGTGGTTTGCTTTGAATTTAAATGTTCATGTTTTTATTGAAGTATCATGAAATACATACATAAGAATTTACAGGAAAAACATCATAATACAACATGTATCAACCTAAGCACTACTACTGGTAGAAACATAATTATTTTTGAAAAGCATGCGGATTGCAGAGAAATGTAATGAATGGAAGAGATGTCACTGTACTGGAGGAAATGCTATGTAAAAAGTGTTCCCATTATGTGCACTAGCTGTCAAATCCTATCCCTGTTTTCAGGCCAAAGAACCTCCACTGAAAGAATTCAGTCCTCTCTTTAAAGTATTGTCCTGATCTTTCTCCCATGGGACCTCCCATGGGGGCTCACAGAGGCATCATCCCAGAGGTGCTCACCCACTGAGAGATTTGGAGAGAACAACCACATCCTTGGAGACATTCCGATGCTGCAGACTGCTGGCACATCTAAATAACAGGCTGAGCTCTGCTTTATATTACCTAGAAATTTCATCAAGCTTTAACTTCTGATATTTCTATGCTGTCCAGCTGACAATTCCAAGTAGAAGAGTCTGAAGTAATCTAACAGAGTGAGAAATAACCCTTGAATACCTGTGACAAAGTCCATACCTGGCAGGAAAAGGTGCAGTCTTCAGCACAGTCTGCAGAAGCAGAAAGTTTCCTTTCTATTTATTTATCTAGGATTAGGAAACTCAGTTCAGCAGTTTGACAGTCACAGGGAAATATCCTCCTTAGAGATGCTATAAACGTTCCTTCAGTTCCTGGAAATATTTTCCTTCCTCACCGGCATCACTACCATCGTGCCCAGGAGGAGCTTAAGACACTGTTCTTCCATCGAGCAATGTCAGGCACAGGGGCATGTTGTTGTTGCCATTGTCGCTTTCTTACAAGAAGGAAATAGAGATGAGTGTGTCTGTACACTGATAACTTCTAATAAAGTCATTTCAAGTTCTAGCACATACACCAAAGGTAAGAGGGGACAATACTCAGTTTCAAACATCAGAATTCTATGCAGAGAGTAAGAGATGCCTGTACTACTGCAAAAGGACAGACCTGCAGCTCTGCAGTTCAAGGGCCAGTATTGACGCTATTCCTAATGTAAAATTCCAGACTACAATTTGCGCAATTATCAGAAATGCTGGAATATCCTAAAGATTTTTAGGTTTGTGGTTTGTTTGGTGATTCCCTTCTGACCAAGACTTTCACTTGGGTGGTATAAAGAAATACATGACATTCTTTAAATACTAAGGCTCCATTTACATGTGTCCTGTATAATTATTTTTCTTTTTTTAAGTGGTTATTAAGCACTATTTTAAAGTTATTATTTTAAACTTTTATTTTCTAGCAAAATTATCATCCTATAGTAAATAGAAAAAGTAGTTGACAATTCAGGTTTCAGATCCAGGCACTTGACACTGAGATGACAAGTTCTGAAAATCTCAATATCCTAAGTCAAATTTTTACCTGCAGCAACTCATTCTAAATGTGAAGCAGGCAAAAAAAGTTTTGCTTACTAAAAGTTTACACAAAACAGCTGGGACAAGGAAACAGACCTTTACGTATGGACATTCACATAATTTTGAGGATGCCATGAGTCCTCCTTGATAAATTACAGTCATTAAACAATAAATAATAAATAAATTTGAAAAAAAGCCCAAACAACAAACCTAAACCCAGGTACTCAAATATAACTAAACTGTTAATTTAGAAATATAGATTTCTCCTTCATTAAGGAGTAGTTTGGAATTATGATCTGTAATTGTTTCAGGATCCAAACTTTTTTCTTGAATGAATGGGGACAGAGGAACTTCTGAGGTTAGGGAATTAGCAACTGTAAATATTAATTACAATGCCTTAGTAGAATTTTTTTTATATTTATTATTAGTCTATAAAACATTATATTCCTCATTAGAATTAAGCAGTATAATTAACTTTTTTATTCTTAATGCTGTGGTAAAAAGAGGCTTGACAGGATGGAGCACATAATGTATTTTACAAACAATCCATTCCATAATTGGATTGCTCTGAAAATAAAATCCTTTCCCTCTGGTTTAAAATTAGTATTTATAATCACAACTCTTGGTAAATATAAAAATGCAGAAGTCTAAGCCTAGGCAGAGTGCTTTTAGTTCTGTTCTTGTTTTTCCCCCTTACTCTTCTGCACCTAAGCATGCTTTCTTTGAAACAGAAAGAGGGATGCAGGCTGAATGTTGAATCCGATCTTGCAAATGTTTTCTGATTTTGCTCCCTCACATTTTCTTTTTCAGAATCCTAATGTGACACTTGCCTGAACTACCGCATGATAAAGCCCTGGCTCCTGAACTGTTGTATTTGGTCAGCAATTAAGAAGATCCCTGCATGAGAGAACCTCCTCCTCAAAGAATTCTTAACCCTCGTTCTCAAACGTTAGCTGAGCAAAATGGTGTATCTTTCTACATACAGTGCAACCACCAAGAAATCAGTTCTGTGTGTTTTTCTCCCCTTTACACTTTTAAAGGACTGTGATCAGTTTGCTGCCTCTGTTGCACATCCTATCCTAGCTTTAAAGCAGTGCTTGAGTCTCTCCCCTCTGCCCTGAAAAAAAAAGGAGGGGGGTGGAAAAGGGAAAAAAAGGGAAAAACAAAACAGGTAGAATTCCTCTGTTACTAGTAACACCTAAAAATATGATCATGAAACAAAAGCTTTGCTCCTCTGTCCAATTTGATGTCTTTTTCATGCTGCCTCAGTGATGGCCAAATAATTGGTTGTTCACTTGTGTCCTTGTCTCCCCCGACAGTTCCACAGATGCCCTGAACAGTGCTCCAAAGACTGCTTTCAGTAGGGGCAAATCCTCATTAATCATTCCTGGCTGACAGCACAAGGGAACACCTGCATCTGGCGCAGGGACCAAGCAGCGGCTTCTGGGAGCAGGCATTAAAAAGACCAACCAATTCAAATTGTGGGAGTAGGCTTCTAATAGCCATGTGAAAAATCTGTCTCTCGCTGGATTTTCCTTTCATTAAATAGCTAAAATTAGACCTGTGGCTCCTGTTGAGATTAAAACATCACTGTATTCTAACCAAATCAGGAAATTAACAGTACTGTATGTTATGATAAATAGCTGCTAAATTCTTTATATCTAGATCAAGCAATGTTAGCATTAAATACTGATGAACTGTCACATAATTTTCATTTAGAAATGACTGCACTTTGAGCTTCATGTCCTGTGGTGCTCATAAATATTTCCCCCTGCTATATTTCACAAATAGACTACACTGACTACACAGATATTTTTACTATGTAGACCTAAGTCCATACTATATAAAAACTGTTTTTCTGTGCAAACACATCAACATTTCTGTGCAAAGTATTATCAGAAAATGTTTGTAGTGCAAAAAGGTACCACAGCCACCCCAGTACCATAAAGCCATGTTCCAGCTTTCTATTATAACATTTTCTTAACAGAATAGTTGTCAGGTGAGGATCTTTAAATTGTTTACACCGTATTTAGAGTACAGGGGCAGGATATTCCTCATGAGGAAAATGTGAAAGGAATGAGGAAAGAAAAAATAAGTTGCTTTTTGTTCGTTTCTTTAGTTTTCATAAAAATGAGTCAGATGTCTTATCTAAACATGTAGGGCCATTAAAACCTACATTAGGATTCCAACTGATTTCAATGGGCTTTGGGTCAGGCCCTTAGGCCCTGTATCTGTTCTGTGATTAAATAAGCACATCTCTTCCCACATATAAACCAGAGACAATCACCATGGGCTAGGGATTACAGACGACTAACAATGTGGTTTTTTGCACATATGACTGAGCAGAACCAGGCTTTGAGTCTGTCCACAAAATGTGTTCACATCTCAAAAAAGCAGCACTCAGCTGATACAAAAAGTGTCTTTTAAAAAGTAGTCAATTATCACCTATACACCCTGCTGAAGATTTTAGCAAAGGTCAGAAGGGGGAGCAAAGGCAAAAAGTGAGGTAGGAAAAAAAAATCCTAGAGCACTCTGATCATTAAAATGACACTAGTGCTGAGATACTGTATAAGTGTAAAAGAGCATAAAACACATCGGGCTATGAATTACATACTTAATTTGAGAAATATTTTCCTGCAACCTGATACTGACAGAACTGATTTGGGAAAAAAAAAAAGACTGAAACAGAATTTTAGTGTCTTTCTTTTTTTCTTTAATGAGAAAGAAAAGTTTGCACCTTCACTTGTAAAGTAAAAGCATATTCTGTACAAGCAAGAGTAAAGCTTGCATGCAATAGGTTTACAAAAAAAAAGCACTAATGACAAAGAGAAAAACTATGAACTGCCACATTTCTGAAAGCATGGATTAAATACTCATGCATATATAAATTACACACATTTTCATAATTTATCTTCATATGTTTAGTATTGTCTTTTAAAGTTATTGAACAAAACTGTAAAGATATTTCTTTTGCACTTCATTATCAGTTAGAAGTAGTGACATTTGACAGAGAAATACTTCCTTCCTACAGAATGCAGTACCATCATCTGTATAATATGAGAAATGCCATCTAAATGCTATGAGTTAAGGAGATAAGTATGAGCAGGTAGCACAATACAGACACATATTTGGCCAGTTCTTTGAAATATACCAGCACATTAAGTGTCTCTTTTCATGATTGTTTTCTGCTGTGCTTTCATAGCAGCAACAAAAGTCTCTGTTCTTACAAATTTCACGCAGGTGTGGTGGAAATTTGGGTTATAACAGATCAGTTTAATTTAAGAATAATATTTTCGCAAGTTCCTTAAAAATCTCAGATCTGTTAGGACCTTATGCAAATATGTATAGAAGCCAGGTACATAAGTGACTGTCATGTAATTATGTTCACATCTGTTTGTAGGGATGGTAAATATGCTGACACATGTAGTGGGCATCGGTATATCTCCTTAGTAATATACCTCAGTTATAGATAAGAACTACTGAATAGGGAAGTGCCCTTCCACTTTTTTTAACTGAGATGCTTAGCAACTTATCACATATGCAGGAGGCTGGAATGCAAATTCTAACTGCCCCCAGGCAAGTTTCATTAGGCTTTCTGAAATCTTTTAAAATTTGCTGTGTAAATAATTTCACATATAACCTGACAATATCTCCCGTTCAAAAGTGACATGTTTCATGTATACTTCAAACATATGGGGCAGAGAGTTCTTCAAAGATATATTGTTAAGGCAAAAAAAAGCCATGTTAAACATTATCTTGGTTGTTACTAGAAGCTCTGATTAATGTATCATAATAAAGTTTAAAAAGAACTTTGAAAATCTGTTACATTTATCACAAACATCACTCACTTCTGTCAGGCTGGACAGTGAGACTAGCAAGTGTGACATGTGATCTCACTTTCATCAACTTAAAACTAAGAGTGATCAGCCAAAAATTTGCAAAAAGTTAAAGTTTAAACCCAAATAAAAATTAAAAAACCACCTCAACTTATCTTCAGTTCAAATTAAAGAATTATTTCTTTAGACTACTCCAATTTATAGTAATTTTGAAAATCTCATTTTATCTTATCTCACTCACCCTCTTTCCCACTTCTTTTAAAATTTGGAATCATTTGGTTCTCAGAGGTGAACAAAAACTTTCCATGTACAATTTTTCATGTCAAACATTATACCAGCTCCAATGCTGGGCAAAAAGTGGACTCATTCCCATAAACATTAAAACAGAAATCCAAAAGCCAAAATACAATCCTTAATAATGTCCTATCTTCAACCCAGCCTTTCCCTGTCAGTCCTAGAGAAACCTTCTAAACTATGTGCATAGATCATACACCGTAAGGGATAAAGTATCAGGAGAATCACATAATCTTCATACTAGAAATGGGGTGTCTGAAGTCAAGTTATACCAGCTTTTTAGCAGCTGCCTTTATCTTACTAATTACAGGCAGAGGATAGTATACATAATAGACTAAATTTGTAACCACCCTCCCAAGTAAAGGTGGCTTTCAAAGACTGCATCTTGCTTTTTCACATCATTCTTATTCCCTAGCCTCTGTAACAGTCATCTGGAGGCCAATTTATTTGGGCTGGGTGAGAAAGGAATGAGAGCTTGCTTAGCTTAAATAATATTAGAGCAATTAGTGTGTCAGAGAAGTTTTTCTTGCTTTTTCCCCCTATATTCCTTTTCTATAATCCCTAAAGTATAAGGAATAATTAACTGAAATCCAATTAATGTTGATTTAGAACACCTGTTTCCAAAATCCTTTGAATGACTTTTCCCTTCCCCCCCCCTTGCTCTTTGTTTTAAGATGAAATACATATCCCTATTCAGTTGCTCTTAGGAGCCCAGAGATTTGCATTTTCTAGACATGAAGAGAACTTGTTGTAAGAGAGCTGTGAAGATTTAAAAGACCGAAAGAGCCTGGTATGTATATTACAGCAGCAGTAACTTTAACTCTTCCTTTTCCAAACTTCATTCCTTCAGAAAACCAAATGTATCAATGCCCTCCCCCACATCCCCATTTTATCATGGCAATGTCTGCTTTAGAAATTTGCTACAGTGATGAAGCAATGCAACCATATCTGGCTGAACACTCTTACCACAGCCACCCCGCCAGGATAGGTAGTGGAGACAACACATCTTGTATGATAGAACACCCACTCCCAGTGAAAAAGGATTTTCCTATGCTATTCCCTGCAGGTGTGAGCACCTTTTATCCCCATTAGCTAGCTGTCCTGACCTACTGCTCTGCAAGTACTCTTGAGAACGAGGCCTCCTTTTTTTCCTTTCCTTCACCAACTATTCCTATGTAAAATGAAACAGGACCTGGATTGAAGAACAGCTGATTTCTAAAGCACATAACTGCTCACCAGCACCATGGAGAGGCTAACAGGATTTGTGTTTATATATTCATTAGGCACCTCTAAAAATCCCTACCCTGACGGTTTAGACATAGGGAAGACAATGAGACCATTATTACCATAGACCTGTTTTGAGACTGGACATAGTAATTAAGCTATGACTGTAAGAGTGTGACCTATTAGACACATTTTAGAATAAAAATATTTTTACAATTTAGGCATGGTGTCATACTCCTCTGATGTTCAACTGAATGAAAGAACCCTTTCTACCCGGCAATCAGAAATGCTTTTGCAATGGCTGTGTCTTAAACTATCCTATTTTGCAGAGAGCAGAGGGACGTAAGTGAAGACCTCTTACTGCTCTTCATCCTTAAAAGTGTTAGATTTCTTAGCTGAAAAATAAGACATCAGCAAATATTATTCAATCTTAATTTCTTATGTACTAAGCAATTTCTTATGAATCATGTAATGCATTCAAGGGATCAACTTGTGTGGATACTGATTAACTATATCAGAGGGGCTGTCTCATTATATATCTTGAACCTTTCTCATTAGAGCAAATCTGCAAACAAACCTTGAGTGTTTAGATTATTTTCCATAGTGCTGTATGTCTAGCCACAGATACAGAAGATGCCTACTATTTTTAACAGGATTATAGAAAACATGAAAGGGTACTTCCTTAAATATTGACAGCTGAGGGAAAAAGAAGAGATTTTTAATACAGAATCTGAAAGAAGTGGCAGAAAGAAACCTTTTGCCCCTCAAAAGAGCAGCTGCATATTAAACATCTATATTTTTGAAGCACCTTTTAAAAATTACCCTTAGCATTAGCATTACTGTGTTTTATGAGAATTCCATGAAATTCAGACATAGTTATAAAAGAAGGAAAGAATGAATAAGAAATAAATAGTAGTATGAAGAACTAAGTGAAAAATCAGTCTTGAATTATATAAGCTGTTATAGACAGCAGCCAGAGGTGTGTGGGAGGGGGAGGTTATATACTTCAAAGATTATCAATTCACTTCATGAAAAACACTTGTGTATTTAAAAAGCTTTTTAACATCCCCAATGGTAAATTAAGGTTACTACGAATTGAATTGAAATATTGCACACAGTGGATAAAGGTTTCCTACAGCACATATTTACTTCTATGATCTCTCTTACCCTTCTCTCTTTTGCTGGATCTTTTGTGCTTCATGATTGGTACATAGTTTTTAGGGTGCTCTGCCTTCTGATTTAAAAATGCATGGACTGCTGTCAATACTGGGGGGAGATTCTGGAGAGAAATATATGAAAACACATTCCATGCCTTTATCTTCACACATGAGCAAGACTGGTACAAGGCTCCGTGCATACAAAATCCAGACTTCACAGACCACACAAAGGCCACCACATCCGTCGGTGAACTGCACACACATGAATGACAGATCCAGGCCGAACACGGTGAAAAGAGTCTCCATGCTGATGTGCATCTGCTTGAAAGCTACCACACTATGGCACATTGGTAGGTGTAGGACAAGAGGCACATCATAGGTCTTTACAAGATTATTTATTGATGACAGACTTCAACTTTTACAACTAAAAACATCCCATTATAAGAGAACTGCAAATGCTGATACACCATGGAATGAAACAAAGAAGAGACTAGACCAATACCAAAAATATTTGGAGAGGGGAAAAATCCAAACAAACAAACAAACTAAAACCAAAGAAAACCAAAAACCAACATCACAAAGAATAAGGGGTCTGCCATTTAACAAAATTAAAATATTACTCAGATAAACAATGGGTAAGCTCAAGACTTACCACGTATACAGCCAAGACTTAGGTGCAAGATTTTTTATACGAAATTTTTTTAACTGATTTTCTTTGTTTCCCACAGGATTTGAGTTCTTCCAAGTGAAAAGAAGGAAAAACTCTGCCTGGGTATGCTGATTTGATCTCCTGAGTTAGGTGTATTATGATTTTGAAAAAAAAAAATTATGAGAGAAGGGTAATTTATTTTTCCTTTATTAGAGATGGAAGAACTGGAGACAAACATCTCTGTCTCACACAAACAAGCCTGAATATACAAGGCTCTGAAGGAAAACCTATTTGTTCTACAAGTTGTAACCAAACTTCCATTGCCATGGCTGCGTGGTACAATGGGTTAGAATTTTTCACCTTCAGAGATGCCTGTAGGTACACCTGCATATCCTTAAGGCTGCAGGAAAAGGTGATTTCCAGCCACAACTTATTACACGCATGGAACATAAGACCAGAGAGGACGGCAAATAGGGGACTGCTTCTCACCTCTGCACAATTACTTTTCCAGTTCTGCTGTTCTCATACCTTTGCATATCTACTGCCCTTTCAGAGAAGCTTCAATGCTCCAGAGCATGGAGGAAAGGAAAGGACCATCACTATGTTTGTACGTAATATTAAAGGTACCCTGTGCTAATGAATGAGCTAAACCTGAAATATTTTATGAAAACTTTCTAACACTAAAATGCACCAGGCAGCACAAGATACATCTAATAATCAGGGTGCCAATAGATTAGGGAGTTAATTAGAGAAGGAGATCCTCTTGGGAAGAGCCTGGATAATCAGGATTCTAGTGTTTTAATATTGACAACAAAGAAGGTAAAGTTAATGATAACACAGTCACTTTTATTTAGTGCTCTTCTTAAATGTTACTATTTCAGTGCCTGTTATACAAATAAAAAAATTCTGTATGAATTCAGTCCCGGTTCAGCACCTGCAGGTGCAAAACCCAAATAAATTACTGAGGAAGGGGCAGATGCTGACAGGATTGCAGTCTAGACTCCTCACTCTAAATCCATTTAGTGCTATTAACCATGACTGGGTGTAATAGCTTTGTGTACATTAGCACCAGGATAATTTTCCCTATTTTGCTAAATATCGAATGTATGTATTTATACACACTATATGAAGAAAACATCAGAGAGAACAAAACAAAAAGATGAACATGCCTTTTTGCAGTATTGGCTATATTTTTAAATGTTGAGTAAGGGAAAAAAATCAAAGCAGGAAAGATTTCTTAAAAAATAAAGCAATATTATTCCTGGACTAAACAATGGTACTAGATAAAGTATTACTTTTTAATACAAACAGATTTTACACAAAAGAGGTACATGATTTAAAAAAAGTTAAGAAATGTACACTTCCACTGCATGTAAACAGCAACAGAAACCTGATGCAATCAAAAGATAATCTCGTTTCTGTGAATATGTTTGCTGTGTAGCAACCCATATTTTATTAAGTTTCCCAACACATTGAACCCCGATAAGGAAATGGACCTCTTCTGGGGGCAACATGGATATCTGCTGCAGAGATTATTCCTGTTATATATATCTCTCCTTGTTAAGATGCAATGTAGAAAGGCAATACGTAAACACAGGGAGGAAACAGAAGCAACACTGAAAGTGATATTGAACTAGAGAGCCGTCCTTTGTGAAAAGAAATAAAGCACAAGATTATCTGGAAAGAAGAGACTCTAGCACCAAAATCTAGTGAGAGCCAGGAGGTGCAAGGGAGGGATGGACAGAGAACAATGTGGGTGTGTGGTGGTTGGGAGAATCAGGTTGCACTCAGAGGAGGCAAAGGGATCTGAGGGTAAAAAGCCAATTAATGGATTAAAGGGTAAGTATCCAAGTTCTGAAACAGAGGGGTGATAATATAGGCAGCTAGGGAGAGGATTAGAATAAAGAAGTGATAACAGTATTCAGCTGAGAGAGAAGGCTGTCAAGAACTGAATGGGAAAAGAAGGTAAGACAATGAAAACAAAAACCTGTCATTTAATCAAGGGCTGTGACGGTGAGAGCCCAGACACCAACCAGAAAAAAAAAAAATGAAAAAACCCACAGTTTTGTTTCAGCTCCAAGTGTCCTGAAATCATTGTTGGAGGGCAGAGACAGATGGAAGATTTGGCCATGACTGTACTAAATCAAGTGGGTAACAATGAGTTTGGAGCAATTACCAGATGCAGTTCCTCAGTGCTGTTTCTCTGAGCTATTTGCCACTAAGCAGTTGTTTGTCCCAAGTGTGTAGAGCTGAGGATTTGCAGCAAAAGATACAGTGCATATTTACAGAGCTGCATGAAGAAAGGTGGGCTATGCATCTCTTGTCTGGGGTTTCACAGTACCAAAGGATAAAACACTACTTTCAAAAATAATAATTTCCCAGGTATTTGTTATCTTCTTGTGCAGCCTTAGCTTCCAGAACATCTCTAACACTATCTCAAATGTACTTTGAACTTAGCCCTTTTTCATTAAAATGTTATAAAGGATTACTAGGGAGACATTGGTGGGGAACTGATTTCTTTCGAGTTTTTACTTTCAGTCCTCTTTTGCTTCTTACTTGTTACACTTCACTGACCTGACAGTGTCTTGTTTTCTTCTTCTGTGAAATTAATTAAGATTGTGCTATATCTTAAATACACTAAATCTATATCACAGAGATAAATAATAGCTGTCATGTCCTATTTCTTTCAAGGGAACATTTAAGAGGAGTTCTGAGTTGTAGAAGTCCAGCAATATTCTGAAGTGACACCAGGATAATTTTAATACAATCCGAATGAGACAAAAGTTAAGGTCTTTTTACCAGAAACATATTTACGAAATTATGGCAAAGTATATGAGCAAATTTTAACTGAATACATTTGTTAGAGGACAAATATTTAATAAACAGAAATTTTCTCCTTGGCTTTGAAATTTTAGAGCCTTACAATACTTCAAAAAGTCTTAAAATTCATCTTTTCATGTATCCTATACTTTTCTCAATGAATGGGGAAACTTTGTTTCTCAGTAAGATTCAAATAACCAACCGTAACATGATGAAAAATGGTGAACAACCATCATGGACTGATTTTGCCTAAAGTTACTGACATCTATCTTAACCAATGTCCGTGACCCAGGGTCAAAATGAAGACATAATTGTCAGGCAAAAAAAAGTCTAATGATAAAACCAAAGGACTCAAATTTGGAAGTGGCTGTGGTTTAATGCTGCCTTCTTTCATTGCCCTGTACATACATCAGCAGGTGCCTCAGTCTCAGGCTATGAAATTACCTTTATGGATTTTCCAAAAGAGACTGGATTCTTTCACCCAGGACAGCTAAGCTGGGAGAAGGCCAAGAATTTATGTGGAAGTGGGACAGCATCAGAGTCAGTTGTCAAAACTCTGACGCCCATATCCCAAGCAAATCACCTGAAAACTGGGCTAGAGACCAGCTAGCTGTTCACCATACCTGTTGGGCTGTTCCATTTGTATAAGTATGGACAGAGTAACACAGTCAACTTGAGAAGCATTTTAACATAAGCCAGCAGATTTTACACCAAAGCAGATGGAAATCATGGAACAATTCATTAACGTGCCACATTGAAGGGAGGAAGGGAGAGAAGTGGAGGTGATGGGATGAAGAGGGAAACAAGTAGGTAAAAGACAAGGATGAACAGTTGGGAGGATGGCTTCTTAAACTGCTGCACAAAAAATCTGATTACATCCTGCTAGTTTTTAAACCAGAGAAAGACTGACAATGTAACTATTGTCAAACAAATGCTCTGGCTGCTTGGATTCCCAGGATTACAATATAGTAACCAAAAGACCACAACAATATTTCTGTGCCTAACAACTTCAGCCATTGTCTACTAGAATTTATGGAAAAAAAATTCTTTTCTTTCCCTTCTAAAATTTCTTCCATTTTTATATCAGTATTGCCTGACCAGTCTTTACTCCCACTGAAAGTATGAACTCGTAGACATCACTGCGGATCATTGTCCATTCTTGACCCCTTCCAGACACAGGATAGTTTTCGCTACATTTCAGGTTTTTTCCTGCCTGGTGATCCTACCATGGCACTCAGGAAATACTTTGAATTGGGCAGTATTGCCTATTCCTCAGTTTGGAACTACAAGTGAGACTGGGTTTTTAATTTTAGCATGCTTCCGAGTGTGTGTTTGCTAAAGTAATGAATTTGATTAATACATTTCCATACTGAAAACTTTAAAACACACACACTCACCCACCCACCACACATTCTCTTCACTAACCAGAAACTGTCACAAGAATGGATGAGAGAAAATTTTGAGACACAAAGGTCGAGTCTCTGCCTGGATTCTTGCATAGCATGTAGTCCTAGTAGTAAGGAGGAAACATCCACCCCACCTGCCCACCCCTGGCCTCTCTCTCACCTTGAAAAAAGTTAAAAGACTGAACAATTTCTGCATAATCTATTTTACTTCCTCAAGCAAGCAGTTACTGCTGCTAATATCTTTATTAAGAATTCTGTTCAAGTGTAACCTTGTGAAGAGCCTGCTAAAGTTCTGGGTTTAATATCATCCAACATCTGGGCATGGAAAAGTCTCTGATAGGAAAATCTTGCTAAATTAAAATGGCTAGATACAACTCTTTTATGAGTTTTACCTAAATCCCAGTGTATATGGTAAAATATTTTTTCCCAGTTTGGGGAAATATTTGCTTTCCAATTTGGAATTTGATTTGTGGGTTGTAATAAACTGGTTTGCTGGAAAAACTTCTTGCTAAAGAGGTGCTAAAAAAGCTTAACTGATATTTTCTCTAGAGTAAAATGTGTTAATAATGATAAAATGGGTTGATTTTCTGTCCTGTATTCAGAATAATTTGTAAGAAACCTCATTTAAATGCAAAGATAAATCAGAGATTTAATCAGAAATTATTTTCTCCTAAAAAGTAGGAACCAGTTTTCTCAGTCTTAAAGGGATCTGAAACTTCTAAAATTGTTTAAAAAATTAACTGAAACATGGAGAAAACTATGCTAAATTTTTATTGTTTACTATAACTCTACTAAATGTGACTATAACAACATTTAACTTTAATTTTATATATTATGCTGGTGTGGACAACATATATAAAACAAGAAATACATATTTTCTTAAAATAACATTTTGATAATATATATGGCTGGGGAAAGCAATAAGACAATTCTCTGGATATATTCACTGGCAGTATCACTTTCCAAAAATAAGAATTGAAACCCACATATTTTGTAGTTTTATAAATTGGAAGCTTCTGTTAATAAAACAAACAAACAAGCAAAACCCTCCCAAAAAACCAAAACAAAATCAATAATTACTAAAATGCTGTGTTCAGGACATACCAGCTGTGACTCAACTTTAAGTGAGTTCATCTGCAGTTGAGAGTTTTCAGAGTCTTTGCAATGACTGTATGATATGAATGATTACATGAGATTGTTTCTGAACTCATGTGCCAGGAATTATCCCAATAAACTTAAGCCCGTGAATAGTATTTAATGTAAGATGTTAGTTGGAGTTCTCATACAGTCAACAGCAAATCCCCAAAGCAATATTATTCAGGCTTAAGCTAATGGGTTGAATCATTCTCTCTCAACAATTATTTTACCCTAAATTTCAAAAGTTTTAAGGCCTATAATTACAGAATACGAGTCCCTTCTAACCATTTACAGAAAATGACCTTGCATCCTGTAATGCTAACGTGAGAAATCAAAACTATCCAAATGCATGGTGACTGATTGTTGGTAGAAGGAAGGTATTATGAAGGTAAAATGCCATAGGACATTCCAGGAGACTACAATAAGTATTTGGAACTGATAAATCTGGAACTGAGTTTGTGCTGAAAAAATCACTCTTGAGAAGACCTCTGAGAAATCTCAGAAGACCAAGTTTATACAAAACTTATCATAACAGGCTCTTTTCTTGATGGAGACTTAATCAGTACTTCTTAAAGACTGAAATCATGTGCTGCAAACATCTATTTTCTCGCCATTGCCTGAAGGCATCTTGATTGACTAGCCTTCTAACTTGGACATTACAGTGAAATCTATGTAGTTGGGATCCTCAATTCCTAAGAACTCAAAATACTTACGTTGTAAAATATCCCTCTAAGAGACCTGAAAGTACCTGAAGTCACAGCTGGGATTATTTCCTTCCCCCAGTTCCCCCCCTCATGTTTAAGAAGTAAACCTCTATAGTACACAAGGATAAGAAGAAATTTTGAAAATGGAATATAAAAAAAAAATCAGCCAGCTCCCAAGGGTAGCTAATGCAGTCTTAAAGCTTTCTGTGTTAAGATACCTGATTTTTCTGGAGGAAAAAAAAACTACTTCTCTCTTATCCAGACTAGTGAAGGAACTGGCAGAGTGCCACAGCAAATTATTGGCGAAGTTGGAGAAGATGGGAATTAGAAGCAAAGCTGTACAGGGGGAAAGGAACTAATTTTACAAGACAAAACCATGTTATAGTTACAGATTTATCCCTTCTCTGGGAGGCTACTGCTAAAATTTTTCATGGCTCATTCTTGAGGCCCATATTGTTTAATCAGAAAAAAAATCGGAACTGCTCAATGAAATATGCAGATCATAATGTTGGAAGTAGTTTTCAATAGAAAGAATTATAATATCATGCAAGACAAAATAAAAGATCTTTAGGATTGGAATAATGAAAATGATTATTTAACTGGACAAAGTGCAAGGTCAATCACTAAGAGCATAGTAAGGATTTTTGCATTAACTTTGGAGCTCATCAGATGGTAACAGCATAGGAAAAAAAAATAAATTGTCATCTTTTTAACAAATAATTTATCAATGAGGAGCATTACCACATGGCTTGGAAAGGAAAAAAACAAACGAAACCAAAAAAAAAAAGAAAACAAAAAAACCCCACAACAAAAATCCCCCACAACAACAACAAAAAACAAACCACAACAAAACCCACCCAAACCAACAAACTAAAGACAATCCCGATATCCAAAGGCACAAGTGAGTTAACTGGACTTTGTTCTCAAATAAAGCATTCAATTCTAGACATGTATATTAAAGCAAGATGAGTCTAATAACAGAGTTGCTGCGAACAGGTACTAGCTTGACCAGAATAGTATAGATCTTTTAAGAGAAAGCTATAAGACCAACTTTTTTTTTTTTAAGTAACACAATGGAGTCTGAAGAGCAATAACTAATCTCCTTAGGAAGGAATATACCTGGGAAGACAAATTAACACCTAAGATGATAGTACAAGAGCAAAGAAAAATAATCTGCCCATTAACAAATTGAAAACTGGGGAAAAAAAAATCTCATGTGGAATGAAGTTTCTCAATAAGACCAGTCTTTTTGAAGTCCTAGAAAGGATTCAATATCCCCTTTGTTCCTAAGACCAGAAGAATGGATTATGACTCCAGAAGTCCCTTTGGTTAGGGAAGCCTTCTGAAAACAGAGTAAGCCTAAGATCTAACAGGTTACAGTTTATGCAAATAATGTTTAGACAACTTACTTAACAGTAACAGGTGTTTTGCAACATATGTTGCACATCTGTCTGAAAGTATATATACCTAATTTTTAAGTGCGAGCTTTACCACATAAGCGCACCTGCTCTCCACTCCTGTGTATAGTACATGAGAAATAAAGGAGTGCGATATCTCTGCCTCTTTCAGTTAAAATAATAGCAGGACTCCAATGAAGTGGGTAAGGGAAGTAGGTTTTGATGCATCTTGGGGCAGTATATCTCAAAGAATATCCAGTTGTTGTGAAGCACAACTGCTTACACATAACAACTTTAAGGACAAGAGGCACTTCAGATAATCTTTGAGAGTTCGACCAAACCACAGCAGGCGTTTTTATCTTGGCTCTAACAACTGCAGACACTAATACAAAAAGTTGCCTAATAAGGCGGCTCTTTTGGAGCAGAGATCCAGACGTAGGTTGGCTTTGGAAGGTAACATTTCTCAAGCACTTTTTTTCCCTCTCCAGATTGCAGTAACAACAATATTGCAGAAAATCACTTAAAAAATGTGGTCCTGAATTTCCCACTGGTGATCCAACTGACTGAAAAAGTTTAAGCCGTCCATCGGAGTGGATCTTCTAGCAGATAAAACATGGATAAGCCAATTTAGTGCCACTTAAGCCACTTCTGCAGACTCATTGTCTCACAATGCAAGACAGGCAAATAAATAAATTAAGGCAGCTTTCATAAGGCACAGAGGAGCTTCTATTCTTTTGCTTTGTTGTTTTTGTAGCTTTCATAAAACCTTTTTTCTCCCCAAACATGTCTCTCTGCCCCCCAAAATCAAAAGGGAAGCCACTACCTGCTGCAGCAGGTACTTATGAGAGAGTATAACATTTCCCTGGTTGAGAAAGTGAGAAGTCAGCAATTATAAAGCTTCAGGGCCTAGAGTATCTGGAATCCTGACAAGGTCTCATTTGTTTTGCTGAGTAACTCCCACACTTGGACAGAGAGGACTGAGTCAGTAACGATGGAGTCACAGCTTCTAGCACACCTTCAAAGGTACTGATTAGAGTTGTACCATTTCATTTGCACTGAAGTTGTCAATGACTGTACTTAGTTTCTGTCCAGGCATTAAGAGTGGGAGTAGCAATAGAATCTGAGGAGCCAAAAAGAACCCTTAAGTCTTGGATCAAGATTTAGAGGCACCTGCTGAGTTTTACTCTGCAAAGAAAGAGTAACTGAAGATGTCAAATGATAACTGTCTTTAGGAGACTGGCTGCTTTGTGACCTGGACACATATGGATAAGCATCCTGCCTGAAGTGCCAAATCAAAACACGAAGGAGGAAGAACAGCAGTCTGTGCTCCTCATCTTGTTACCAATCAAAGGAAAATTGTAATTTGTATGAGCTCTGATACCTCATTTGCCAGTAGCTAGTAAGTTACCTAAGTAGCTGAATGAATAAATTTCAAGGGAAAAAAAGGAAAACTGCCTAATAGGACTCCAGGAGAACGGTGAAATCTAGACTTACACATCTTAACAGAAATAATAAAGGCGTGAGTGAAGCTGTCAGAGTGACTTCCCATAGCCAGCTAACTGTGACTGAAGGCACAGATAAAATTGATGGCAAATCAGAAGAAACATCTAGGGGTCCATGCAACATAAGCAGTTCCTAATACAAAGCATAGGATATTCTAGAAATGGTAGACTATGCAAAACAGGCAAACAAACAAACAAAGCTGTATTTTGAAAAATTCAAAGGAACTAAATATTTATTTTGTGAAGTAAAAGTCCAGGCTTCTCTTGTCCTCTGCCTTCTCATCAGACTGTATTGCAGTCAGAAGAAAATTCAAAAGTGGGTTTCATGAGACTCTCTGTACTCCTTATCCCCTTGAGAATGGAAGTTCAAAGAATGCAAAGAATAAGATGACATTAGAGAAAATGCTTTTGCAAGGCTGTGCATGGGGGTTTGATTTCTTAACATAGGCACTGAGCTGTAAGACACTCTTTTTTTCTGGCTGTACGAAAAGGCTGATTTGGACACCACCCAAATGTACAAAGCTACTCGATCTGAAACAGATCTCACAGATTTACCTCTTCCACCTCTCTTAATGGGATTCAGATCCCCAAGCATCTTCTGATAAGCTTCTCTCTGAGACAATAAAGACTTCTACTATGGTCATTTGATAAAGGTATAACTTCCTACCATTTATGAAGTAGTTTGAGAAATCCACCAAGGAAACAATGAAAGGCATAAAAGGTTAAAAAAAATAACAATAAAAGAGTCTCAGACAAAAGAAGATTTTAAACAATCCATTGTTTAAAAAGATTTACAGGATAAATGCAGGGCCAAGAAAGAGTAGGACATGGTTTAAAACCAAGCTGCATTTACCAGGTGTTCCCCCTTTTACCATGTCTTCTGTCCCTTGCCCAGGCATGGGCATAGATGCACTAGATCGATAACACTAAAGCAAAGAGGTTTATTCACACCCACAACAGGAAGATGGATATGGAAAATCACCCACAGAGAAAGCAATCATTTGAATGCTGATGAAATCATACGTACAGTTATATAAAAAGCAAATTTATATAGACCTGTAAATATAGCTAACAAATCCTATGCTGGATGGAAGCAGTGTTAAGAAAAAAGTGGTATCTTCCCTATCAACTACAGGAATGATATCCTGGTTGATAAAGCACATAACATTCAGTGGGAGACAATTTCTACTAATTCAGAAATTGACTTAAGAGATCAGAAAGAATGTATACTGTCAAAATAAAGAAGAAAGCCCTTAAATTCCCTCATTTAGAAGGAGAGAACAGTCAATAAATAGTGCAACAAATTAGAGGGAGATTCTAAAGCTGAGGGAGATATCAATATAATAGAAAAAGAGCAGAGAAAGGTCTTCCTGTAATTATGGATAATATTTAGTGCTGTTAAACTAAACAGCATATGTGCAAAGCAAAACAAAACTGGGTCAAATAAGTGAAATCTGTATAATAATAATTAAAAAAAATTACAGTTTTCACTACCAGTATCTCTTTTCATAACAAAACAGACACCAAATTCATCTTAAAACTCACTCTTGGGTTCACAGAAATAAACGTGGTAATGTACTTCGCAGATACAAAATATTTTTCTCTTTTCTAATATCTGTGGTGGAAGTTTTCAGTTAGTGAACTACAGTCTGTTAATGTAAAAGAAAAGTATAGAAAGAATTTCAGAATTTGTCTCACAATAAATTCCAATTAGTTTAAAACCTTTCACATATGCTGGGAAATGCAACTATATGAGTATCTTTTAGCTTGTGTCAAAATAATTTTCCATAATTACTACTTAGGACGCCTTGGGTCAAATTTTCCTTTCACTTACACCAGTGAAATGAGACTTGAGCAAAGTTTCTTTGCTGTCTCCAAGACGGGAATTTTGCTCCCAGTCTTTTCATTAAGTGCTGTGTTTAAAATAAAAGACAGCATGTCAGATCATATCAATGTAGCTATGTCTGACAGTGCTGTAGTCATTACACAAAATCAGCATCTAGCCTACTATCACAGATTACTGAGAATTTTTAAGTAATACAATCAGAAAGGAATAAATTCCCTTCCACTATTACTCCAATCATCAAAAGCAGAACACAGGATTTCCCTCCTATCTTTCTACTGTAACTTTAAATAATCTTTTTTTGCTACCTATTAAGTTCCCTTAAATATCCCTGCAAATGTCCCAGGATAATGCAAGTGCAGAGAATCCTATACAAAAGTTAGAGTGTTCTTATTGCCTGAGAATTTAGATATATTTTGATATTTTAATTTTTTAAATGGTATGGAAACACTATTTGAATACTCAATGCAATATTCATTTATATAAAAATTTTACTTATATATATATATATACAGAAGCTATTGCCCCATGTACCTGTGTACATACATTTCAACAAGAACTTCTCTCTCAGTTATAATGTAGCCTTTTTAGTACTGAAATACACTGTTTTATCTGCTTATTATATAAATTTCTACACCTAAATTCGCAGTGTATATTTGGATGGACCTATGTGAAATTCATGCATAAGGAACACAAATGCTTTGTTTCCATTTGATCTTTTAAGCTTTCATAACTATATACATATATTAGATACAAAATGCATTATTTCTTCTTTTGAAAATCCCCTTAATTCCATTGTCATTCTTTATTGTTGTGCCAAAATCTCCTTATCCTATTCGGCCACAGCTCAAAAATCTGTGCACATATTCATACAGACACAGAAACACAGCTTGGCATAAGATGGCTTTGCAAATTAGCGTGTAGGGCAGCTCTCAGCAAGCACAGCTAAGCATGTTGTCTATGAAGTTTTCACAGTGACAGCACTGAAGAAGCTTCATGAGCTATGCAGGAGCATCCAGTGCCTCCTCAACATCCCTGTCCTCAAGGTAGAGGGTAGTTCCCAGCCCAGTCCTTATCTGCCTGGTGCCATTTATTTGCTATCAGTTCCTCTTCTTTGCCCTGCCCTGCTGTCCATCCAGCTGCAGCCTGCGTAGGGGTTGGGTTCTGCTGGCTCACATTGACCATTGCCTCAGGGAGTAAGAGTGAGCTGTATCCATTTCAACAGAGAGGTTCACACTGAGTCTTCTCTGCTTAGCCAACTGTTTTCACAAAACTTGTAGGAACATTAAAATTTTTAAGGTTTCCAGTCCTTCATCAAAATATCCAACAGCTGGACAAATTATTTACCAGCAGGCTAATGGAAAGCATCCTTAGGAAACAAAGCTAAAACCAGCGACACCCACCTATTCCAGGAACTGTGCACATTTCAGGTAGCAATGTTATTCCTGTTTATACTCTTCGGGCCTTTCCCTTTGCCAGTGTAGACAATCATCAAGAAGAGTTTATGAGAGAAAACCAGTGTTCTAGAAGTATGGCAACGAAAAATACTTCAGCTATTTCAGCTACAGATCTCAGCTGATTCCTTTCAACTACAAATCATCATCTTGTTTCCTAGTCCTGCATTTTCCTGACCCCAATTCTTGCTCTTTCCTCCAAACACTCAGAGCTGCGTGTCTCACATTATCTCTCTTCTAGTACAAACCTCCCCATGCAACTGATGACCTTGTAGGAACCACCTCATCTTTCTCAGCTGTGTGACAGTGCAAACAAAAGAGCAGCTGTCCACCTCAGACACTCTGCTGCTCACAGCACTACCATTTCCAAGGAGGTCCTTAAACACCAAATATTTAGACGTAAACAGTACTGAGAATAAAAGGGAAATACACTCAGGCTAGTCCTCAGATGTAGAATGAATAGTTGTTCAGCACTTGGTACACCAACTCTTTGAGCATCTGTACTGAGAAAGACACTGCATACGTATAAGTAGAGAAAACAACAACATAATGCCTTTCCTATGCATCATGAAAATGCAGGCACTTACTCTTGTTTTTCTACATGCCCAGCTGTAGGAATGGGTGGAGAGAGTTGGGAAGTGTCTTTTCCTTATTTTAACTTCTGTCATGTATAAGGGCAAAAAAGAATACCCGAAAAAGCTGCAGGTTTAGCAACTGCTAGGACTAAAGCACATTCAGCTTTGCAGAGCATTGAAAATTATGCTTTGTAAGGTTCACACACTACTACTAACTTTAGTTTAAAGATAATAAAAGGTCAGAGAGGAGGCAGAGATGAGGCTTTTTTCTCTCCTAGCTGGGAAAAAAGCAAAAACCAAACATGATGGTTGCAAAAAACCTGTATTCCACAACAAGTCCTTAAGACTCCCATGTGCTACATCAGCAGCAGTACATCCTCGATTTTTATTGTAATCTTGTGGCTTTTTATTTGTAACTTATATGAAAAGAATCACATTGATTGGGGCAGATTTAACTCAGTAAAACCTATTCTACTGAGATTGTCTGTGCTAGGTGATTTTATCAAGTTCTCTTTTGGTTTCATTTTCTTCCTCATCCCTATCCCCAGGGGAGATTGCAGCCCAGCTTGCAGAGCAAATTGCCCTAAATTGAGTTCTTTCTCTGCCATATACAGGCCTGCCTTTGGCTCCTCAGCTTGAAAACTTTATGCATTCTTATTTTTCTCCATCTTCCTTAACACCCTCCTTCTCTTTCCAATTAAAATGGAGAAGTTTGCACCGATACCTGCTCCCAATTAAATGAATACTGCATTACCAGCCACAGTCTCCAGATCTCCTTTACCCTCCCTTCATTAGTCCTATTCCTCTGAGGTTTCCTGGCTGTCTGCCAGGGACTTATGGCAAGAATTCAAAATCTTGTACACTTTATCCCCTCAAAATCATTCTTGAATTTAAGCAGCCTGCTCCTTGGGCCCAGCATGAGAAATGCTGGTAACAGATTCAAAGGGGAGGGGAGAAAAGAAGGAAAACGATTTATTTAAAAGGTTAAAAAGCTACCATAGAAGAAGCTAAGCTAAAAGAGGTTAAACTTCCGGGCTAATTGGCTTGTGTTTTCTTTTAAATTTTTTTTCTAGAAGACAACAAATGACAGGAAGGTGTTCCTGTTTTATTTTAGAGTATTCATGCCTACAGAAAATGCATCATTCTCTTAACACCTCAGGCATGTTCACTACTGCTCACTCAAATTATACACCCAGCACAGAAAAAAACCCCTAGGCAGTCAGAGGCTTAAGCAGCTGGGTTGTTGGGGGGGTTAGGCCTTTTTTAAAAAGTATCACCATCTAATTTTCCAACAAATGTGAGCACTGCAGTACCGTGGCATCAGCCACTCTCATCTGACACTTAAAATAACTAACATCATGTCAAGCTGTCAGTAACGATAGCCATATTGGCAAATCTGAAACAGCAGAGGGAAGTACTGTATCCTCGCATTACTACTTAAAACTATATAAACTCCTCTCACAAACCATGGAACTTTCCTGACTTTATTGAACACTACTATTTCAAATGGCTCAGCATAATGTAGTAGCTGAAGGCCCTTGTGTGGAACTATATTTGTTCTTGTGACCTGATTTGAAGAAGTCATTTAAACCCTTTAATGCAAAATTCTGATATTAATGGTCTGATGCTCACTGACTGCTTGGCTCAAAATCATACTCCCAAACCAAGGTCTCCTTCCCTGTACACTCTAGAAGAAGATTTTACCTTTTAAATTGCTAAAATATTTTTGCAACATTGTAGTTGTCTTCAGAGGAGAGATTTTTAGCAACATAGATAACTTCAAATTGATGTAGTCTCTCTAGTAAAGACAGGTAAAACCTGGGTTTTGCAGCACTGAATTCCTGCCTTCTGTTTATTGACCATTCCTCACAAGCTACAGCCTCTCATGTAATACTGAGTTGGTGAGAATAGTTCTTAGGAGACAAGGTGTGCATGTGTATGTGTGTGGTGGTTAACAGTCTCATTGTAAGGATTTCTGTGACTTGGAGGCTTTTAATTTTCTCCATCTCTTCATTTCTCACCCAATATTTCTTGATGAAAGATGATTCCCGCCTAATGAAAGCAATCTCCGTGGAAAATTCTTTAAAAGTGAAGGAGGAAAACCATCTATTATTTGTGAAAGCCACTTCTGATCTTGTTTTTTCCCTTTTATTAAATCTCTCTACTAATTACTGCTCTCATTCCCTTTTACAGATGGAAACAGAAAAGGGTATTATAACTGAGATCCGATTGTAAAAACAGTAAATAATACAATATTTAGGTCTTATAAGGCTTTCTGTAAGATCTTATTGCATTTACTTAAGTCATGTCCATGAGCAAGTGACAACATTCCTTCACCCCTTCATTTGCAGACAGATAACAAACAGGAAACTACTGCAGGAACAGAACCGACACATGCAATTTTTAGAGCCTACAAGGGGCAAAAAAAAGGTAGCCACTGTGCAAAAATATACAACACATATATAGTGCTCAAAAAAACTTAAATAATACCTTCTATAAAGTTAATGAAATACACTCTGAGAATTCACATAGAGTATTAAAATACCATAAAATAATCATTATTAAATTAAATAAAATAAACTCACTACATCTATACTAGAAAGTCTCTGAAAGAGACAACCAATATCTCAGTGCTAGAATACTGTTGGGCTACATTAAATTTTTTTAATAGTCTTCGCTCAGGAAAGGCCACAGATAATATAATCCAAGAAAGAACTGTACTAAAGAGCTGTAGGTTAAATAATTCATGGATAAGTAGCATGGGTACATTGTACTACAGTACTTGCTGAATATTTGTGTGACCTACAAGCACTATCAAGCTATGGATATTATGTAAAGTGTTGTACAAACAAAACAGTAATATTGTATTCAACGACCATGCTAATTTAAAGATGGGCCTTCAAACAAATTCAGGTCAGGATTTAAATCCTGGGGTCTTTGTTGTTCTTTTTCAACAGATTCTATCGCTATCCAAGAAAAAAACAAAACCATAATCCTCAAAAAAGATACGTCATTCTGGCATTTTTAAGTTTGATGCCATCCGTCAGCAAGCAATAAGACCATGATCAGCAGGAAATTTCAGTGTTTAAAAGTTAGCTGCCAAACGGAGATAATTTTAGGTTTCTGATTCTTGGAGTGAAATCAAAAACCTCTTATTCACTTCCCAGGTTCCTTAAATAGTACATTGGGAAAATGAGATATATTAGAAGGAGCCAGTGAAGCCCTGAGTTACCTAAAACTATTATATTTCACAAGCAATTGCCTACAATGCATTTTGGGAGAAAAGACCAGCCTCTCACCTATATTCCCAACCCTGCTAACCCAAGAACTCAAGCAGTATATCTGTCTATAGGAGACCAGAACTCTGAACTTTATTGCTGTGTTCTTACTCCTCAGATTGATGGTGTCTGTCTTTGACACAGCAAATGTCGGTCTCGGCAGTTTCAACAGCAAGACTGGAGAGCACGATTTCCACCCAGAGTAGCTTTGTATCTACCAGCATAAGATAGGCTGTAAACAGTGTAAACTTGGGCCTGCTCAGCTAGAGAAAGGAACTAAGTCCGAGTTTTAAGATCATAAATAACCTTTTTTAAACATGTCATACCACAAAATGTTAAATTGTTCTTCTATTGACTTATGTTAGGAGTCAGTAGTGACACTCTGATAGGAGCTTACAGAAGTTACCAGGTGCGAGGCACGTGCTCACACTGCCAACTGATAGAGTTTCTTAAAATTGTACGTTAAACCCAATTGTTTCTGGACATCACCTGGCTTGCATCTGATGTAGATTCCCACCTGTTCAGCATTGTCAGTATTGGGATGGTCCTGAAAAAGCTCAAAAGTGCAAATCTATGCATGCAGGGCATTTTAACTTAATAAATAAAAAGCCCACATCTTCCTACTTAACCCCATGGTTAGATGGCAGCTCACTATGGATTTTCAGTTTTAGATTTGGATATCTAAATTTACTTTAGAGTTGGGTGTTTAAATTCCTTCTATCTTTTTTTTTTTTTTAATCTACCCTTGGTTTTACCAAAAGTTTTCTTATTTCCTAGATAAAATCACTCTGCAGCCAAAATCTAAACATTCCAGATTAAAATCTTTACCAGCAGGTATGTTCCTTGCCTGTTAACTTCTATTTTTATGAACAAATCTAATTTTATATGACTCAAAAAAGATACACATATTTTGACATGCAAAGAAAAGCCTGCAGAGTACTACAAAAAGGTAAAAAAAAGTTAGATGGAGAGAAGACAAACCACTGCCCTGTTTTGCCACTGTTCATTGAAAAATAAAGTTACTTAAATTATTTTCCTTGAAGGAAGTAAACCAATTTTTCCTTGCTTTGTGAAAATCATCATAGATGTTCCAACTCAGGTGCAATATAGGGTATCTGCAGTCCTGGAAAAAAACATCATGCAAAAATAAAAGCATTTCCATCCCAACTCAGAGATCTCTGACTTTCTATTTTGATATGTTTACCTTCAAAGGTTAGATGAATATATTAACAATGCTCTTTTAAGGTACAGTAAAACTAGTGTTTCTATGAATTTCAACTTTTCCCGGTATTAATTGGACCAAATGCTTAGTTTGCTACTCCTCTCAGTCTGCAAAAGGCCATGAATATGCTCTTAGAGACACCTCTCAAATGTTTAACGATTAAATTATGCTTAATAGTTCTATATTTTGTTGGCAACTTCAAAGGAGACAATGAGTCATATCTACACTATTCTCATCAGACCCTATCAAAAGCAGAGGAGAATAGTTATTCATTGATTTTAACCTAGTTAATCTACAGCACCATGGAAACATTTAATCGAAGAGTTTTTAAACAATCTCCCTACCCCACCACATGCTCCCTTTTTATAGCTACAGAAAAAAACCAGCTAGAATACATCAGGCCATGAAAAATTTGAAATAGTTAAAATACACTAGAACTATTAAGAAAAAAGTAGTAAAAGGTCTACTGTAGAACTGAAAATACAGTGACAAATACTTAACAATTTAAAGTCCACGATTTTAGCATGACAACTTACTCTGTATCACAAAGTCCTATTTATAGCATATTAATTATATGCCAGTGTTCCGATTATCGTTTGATGCCTGAATCTCTTTCCCTCAACACTGTGTTTCCCAACATAACTACTATCTGAACAAGGATCTAGAGAAAGGAAAGCTTTGAGAGATAGGAGGATCTAGAGAAGGGATCCTGAACAACATCCTCCTCTCTAAATTGGAGAGAGATGGATTTGACAAGGGAACTGTTGGATGGATAAGAAGGCTGTTAGATGGTCACATCCAGAGAGCAGTGGTTGATGGCTCAGAGTCCCAATGGACACCAGTGACAAGTGGTGTCCGTCAGGGATCTGTACTGGGACCAGTGTTACTCAGTCTTCATCAATGACATAGACAAAGTGATGGAATGCATGCTCAGCAAACTTGCAGATGACACCAAACCAAGTGGTGCTGCAGACATCCCTGAAGGACAGGCTGCCATCCAGAAAGACTTGGACAAGCTCAAGAAGTGGGCCCATGGGCAACCTGGTCTAGTGAAAGGTATCCCAGCTCAAGGGAAGGGTGTTGGAACTAGATGTTCTTTAAGGTTCTTTCCAACCCAAAGAATTCTATGATTCTCCTTACAGTAGTCTATTACTGGGACCACCTCCAAGTATTACAGGGTTTCTAGTAAAGTTTCTGTATTTTGTATGATACCTAATAGCCAATGTCTTTTTGATGACTCCAAGAAATGGGATTATGGAGCTTTGTCTAAAATAAATTAGGGACAATGAACACAGTTCTGTAAGACATTTCTGCATTTATTTAGTCCATATGAACCTCCTTGGAAGTCTGAAGGCACTATTCATTTCCTAGTTTGATAATTAATGGTTTTTATGACTATTCTTAACATCCATGGGGGAGAAAGACACGTTTCATAATACCAAAAATAGACATTTCTGCTACAGCTGATATGCTGTTTTCAGAAAGTAAAACTGAAGCATACAGCGAATAACTTGTTCAGGATCATACGCTAAGTCTGCAGCACAGACAGGATTGAAATGTCAAGTTCTTGAATCTCTGTACTTCAATAACCACTATTCTGCTCCTAATAAATTTTATGTCATAGAAGGTATTGAGAATACTCATACATGTCATGAAGTGCTGAAACATATAAAAACCAAAGTAGCACCACATGAATACATAATAAACTATGTCATTGTGCAATGTTGTGCAATTGCACAATTTCAACTTGACTGCAGCAAGTT
Organism: Lepidothrix coronata; assembly: GCF_001604755.1. NCBI lineage: Eukaryota > Metazoa > Chordata > Aves > Passeriformes > Pipridae > Lepidothrix > Lepidothrix coronata. The sequence goes on along the minus strand of NW_016690250.1, from coordinate 599,641 downwards.
ACTACCAGCCAAAACTCAGCAAAAGCTGTCACTTCACAAACAGACAGCAAATCAAATTGCTCTAAGGCAATATTTTCCAATGTCAGCTCCTGCATTTTAACACAAAAGCGAGATAGCACTATCATCTGACTACTAGACCTTTCAGGGAATTAACACTAACATAAGTAAAACTAAACCAGAAACAAAACGAACCTGATAGTTTTCTTTATAGTTAGTAAATTGAATTGGCTCAGTTGAAGGTTCAGCGAGCAGCAGCGCTTACAACAACAAAAGCAGACAGGGGCCACCTTGCCACTAGTAAGGGCAGTGGAAGTGAAAGAAGTAAATTCTGCTGCTGAGAGCTTTTAGCCTTGCTTAGCTGCTCACAGAACTGCAGCCCAAGGCTGGTGGCATGTATATCTCCTGTTTGTCTCATGTTGTTGGTTGACTTCCTTCAGATTTCATAAAAGTGCTTTTATATTTAAGTCCTCAGTAATCAAGAAAAGTTGAGGTACACATTAAATTTTAGTGGCTCTATTGGATTACTCCCTTGAAAAAGTTATAGACCTTGAGTATGCTCAGCATGGTTTACAACATGCTAAAAACATTTTCATTTATTCTTCTAATTACTATATGTAATTTAGTGTCTCTTTTTTTTTCTTACTACTGGAAGTCTAAAAGACTTATTCTATTTTCAATTAAACCAGTATAAACCAGGACTAGTTCTATTGAAATCGGTAAATTTGGTTGGTGTAAAAACTGGAGGCAGTTATGTGGTGACTTCAAAATATGATTTATGTGTGAATCTTCATGATAATAAGTAAACCAGAATTCATAATATGAACTCATCATGAAAACATTTCATGTCATGATTTCATAAGGTCTGGTGTACTCATAGTGTTCAATTTACTATTTTAACCATATATACAAGCATTTTAATCAAACAAGCTTTGAATTAAAGAAATACATAGCTCCAGAATCAGCACTGGTCTAGATATTCCATTTAAAAATCTTTAAATATCATCAAATAATTTGCTAGCTTTTCTAGAAGAGAGGCAGCTAAAAAGAAAAAAGAATGTTTAAACAATGTAGATCTATTATAAGGCAACTTTGGGATGCAATCATCTTATAATAATTTTTGAATCTTACTAACCATTAAGGATGAGTCAAAGTGGTCTCTGAAGTGACACACAGCTTTGAAAGACTGGTAAGATCATGTAAGATGCCAAGGAATAGAGCTCAGCTATGTCAGCATAATTATTTTTCCTTAAGTGTTTCTTCATAATACTTGTTCAAACTGCAGAAAGATTAAGTGACTTGTTCATTGGGGGAGAAAAGGGCTCAGGGCTAACCAGAATCGTCAAACCACCTCTATAAACATCTCTAAAAGAACTGTTTCAAGTCAAAAAGCATAGCACAAATTTTTTACTATGACATGACTTTAGACTATTGCAGCACAGCAGGAGCAAAATGAAAAACTTTTGCATAACTCCTTGCAGAGTTCATTCCTGAGATGCAGGATGGCATTGCAGAAACTTATCAAAATTCAGAAGATGGGAAATCTTCACTTGATCAGCTCTCACCATACCGCCAGATGTTGCTGCAGCATTGGCAAAAACAACGGTATCACAACATGTATGATAATTCAAAAAGTTCAAACATCCATTTATACTACTAGAAAAAGCAACTGTCCATGAAAGAAAACCCAGAGAGGAAATTTATTATCAAATAGGGCAATTGACTAGACCAGTTTTGTTATTTCATAATACATAAATTGTAGTTTAAAAGAGATGAAAAGCAATAAAATATTTACAATTATAGATAAATCACATAGCAATAACCATATATGAAACTCTTAGCAACTACATGTCCTAACTTCTTCTCCCCAGATAGCAATACAACTTTATTTGGTTTGATAACAACACACACATGATGGCAAGGAGTGATGAATCACTCATATCTTCCATACGTCAGTGAACTGACCAACCCTCTCCAGGGAAGGGAAATTATGGTTACGCACCTTTAGACCATGCATTGATAACAACTATATTCTAATGCATTTCTTGAGACTTCTGCTATAATAAGAGGGTAGGGTGCTTGGGGGGGTTTGTTTGTCTCTTTTTTTTAAACAAGTACTTCCTCACATAGGTGAATTAAAACATCCAGAAAACAAACTCCAAGTCATTAAATGACCAATACAACATAAATTTTCAGGGAGAGTTTTGCCAAACTCACAGACAGAATTAACAAGAATATTAGCCTCTCCCAGTTTTTAATATGATATGTCACAAAAATATTAGCATGTAATGCAGTTATTTAGGTTTTGTTATTGAAGAAAATGTGCTGTAAGGAATAAATTTTCACACTCTACAAAATGAAATCAATATAGATTTGCCTATCGATACAGAAATGCCTATGTGGAAGTCTAAACAATGTTTATCCAGCATATCAATGACTAGGTAATCTTCACATCTAACTGTCTAAGCTATTCTCAAAGAAAAAAAGAACGAAATAGGTGAGTCTGTAGAATCTTCTGCTTGGAAAGGCTGGATTTGATGATGTCTTTCCTCACATGAGCTGAATAATACTCAACTTGTTTTGGGATGGTGAAGTCAAATGACATACTTTGCTAGAGTAATTAAAATATTTCCCTTTAGAAAATGCTAGCTTCTCTCTGTTGACAATAGAGTGAACTTAGGAAAGCTAGGCTCCAACCTGGGAACATCTGTATTGAAGACAGAAGTACTCTTTAACTACAGACTTTCGAATTAAAGCAGATTTTGGTTTAGTATAACATTTCACTTCTCAAATGTAACTGCTGAAAGAAAACTCATGGAGGAAATATCTCTATTGAATTTCTTTTTCCTATTTTATTTTGTAAGGAATTAAAATTGATGCAGTGCAGATGCAGTGATGTGGAAAGCTTCCATCTTTTTTCCCTGCCTTCCTTAACAGAAGTATGACTTAATGCAACACAGTACACTTCTCATTATTTTATCAGTTACACAGATTGAAACACAATCCTCAAAAAAAGAACATTCCGGACAACTAGCATGATTTAGGATCTGTCCTTTTAAATGGTTCAGCTTTAGGAACAGTATTGTTGTCCAGATTATTTGTAATAACTGAGTACCATAATGCTCAGTGCTTGAAGACCCTTGCCAAGCACCATATTGTAAACAGAAATTGCAACCAAGAGTAAATGCTAGTGGAAGAGCACACAGCTGGAGAATTGAAGATCTCTGATACCCAATCTGAAATAGTTCTAGAGAAGAGATTACCTATTACCGAGTTAAAAGTGTGTCAAAAAGGTCCAGTTTTTGACAGGTCACTGAATCAAAACAATTGACAAAGAGAACCAAATTGTCTCACTCTGCATTTGCAATCAATGTCAATTGCCCATGTCAGAGACTACCATCAAAAAATAACCCTATTACTGACAACAGCAGGTTTTAATGCATTTCATGTGCTCAGTAATTTTCAGCTAGCTCAGATAAAAGATGCCAACTATGAAACTATTACAAAAATGTGAGTACTGTCCCGTCTTCTGATGGGAGTATATTAAATAGAAAGATAAGTAAAAGTGTAAAGAATTTTCACTTTATCCAAGTGTACTCAACCTTAACTAATCCAGTCCCTGATAAAGACCAGAGCATTAATAAAATTTGGCAAGGGGAAGAAAGGACAGAAAAGGACTTCAAAGGCTAGTTTTAGGCCGGAAATTACAATAGACCAGGGACCATTTTCTGGCCCTATGGTCAAGGGGCACAGTGAGTCTTGCATTCATACAGATTCTCTACTTTATCTCCAAAATCAAAGTGGCCACATGTAGACTGCCTACTGAGAATAGACCTTGATTCATGCTACTCACTCTTCTACAAGTGGGGTAAAGCTCTGATAGAGACCACGCTCACTATTTAACACTAGGAATGAGCAAAGGGCAGCTTTCAGGTCCATGCTCCAACCCTGTGTAGTTAACTAGGATAGATGTAGCAACTGGTAGATGCAGATTAATCCTATATTGTAAGCAGAATGTGATAAGCAGCTGGAATCATCCTCTCAAGAATAATGCTTATGGAAATGCACAATATCTTAAAGTATAAATAAGATTGAAAATCCAGACTACAGAAGAGATACCTAAGGTATAACACCACAAAATCAAAACCACTTTGGAAGAGACCACAGACTTACACAGGCTATGAAAAATAGCACAATATCTGTCAGATGAAGAAAGATTAAAGACATGCAGTGGTTCATATCAGTGCATGAAAGTTTGCAGGCACCAGTCAGGTATGCATAGCACAGGCAGAGAGGCTAACTTGCAGCATGACTTCCTCAGATGATTTTCTTCTGGCATTATTGCCCATCACCAGAAGATAAATAGACTGTCGGCTGGAAAGTACATCAGGACATTTATTAACTTTAAGCAGAGCATTAGAGCACTGAGTCAGTGGGATGTCAAATACAGTGTTACCAGCATTAAAAGAAAAGAAAGAGATAATAAAATGCAATGAAAAGTATCTACAAAACAGAGAGAAACACAGACAGCAAACTTTCAAAGAAAAAACCTATAGCGGTAATTTGCAGATGCAAAACCTTGTCTTCATCAAAAGCATGACACTACTGATGGGTCAAGGAGTCAAAACAAACACAGGAAAGTCTGAAGACTTTTTAGTTATTGAGAAGTTCTGAAGAACAGGTAGCAGCTGAAAACCTAACAGGTCCATTGTTCAGGTTCCTAAAAAAGCTCAACTTAGGCAAAAGGAACCAGATCAACTAAAAGAACAGGCTGCAAGCAAACTTCCATAAAACAAAGGAGGGTGCTCTTTTCCTTAAATTTAAATACATGAAATAGCAAAATGTCTAGTCCAAGAGCAAAGGTCCAAGGCAATATAGTTTCATTTCATTTACTCTATTTTTTAATAGAAGAACAGGTTGTTGAAGCAAAATCTTAAACTCACTACTGTGCAGAGGTGCAGACCCAACGAAACACAACATCAAACTGCAAAAATAAGCTGATTACAAATGGTTCAAAGGAGTGAACTGGCAAAATTCTCATAAAGCAGTATTGTCAAAATGGTAAATCTATGCTTTACTCACTCTGACCATTGTCAAAAGCAGAGTCCAGTGCAAAGAAATTGGTTTTGTGTTTAGTCCATGTCACAAAAAGGTTCATAACTTTATATACAGAAGACCAGTATCAACTGTAAACAATGCAGCACAGACTCAAGATCACCTTTGCAAGTACCACCTTGAAAGCATGGCATGACAACTATTTTTAAATTACAAATTGATGATTTGCAAACTGATTACAAGCTGAGGGAACTTCGGTGGCCGCATGAAAATTCTCTGCAGCATTTGATAAAACTTCATTGGAATAAAATCCAAACCCTGAGTTACTATCAGACTCATTTTTAAAATTGTCCCATTAGACAAAAAGTGTAGGTTGCAGCAGTTCAGGATGACGGTATGATTATTAGTAGTGCAGTCTAACCAGAACAGACTTTTCAAGCCCCCCTAAAAAATCAAGGTCTGAATTCATAGAAGTAACTTTAAATTATCAGAATGGTGAGTTGGCAATGTTACTGGAAAAGTATTTTAAAAAGGATAATGGAAAGATAAATCAAAGGGCTGAAAAATCCCAGAGACAGGTTAGACATGTTTGATACTGCTGCTGAATAGTGCCATTGGAGAATTTGTCTAGGCTTTGTCACATGTGCAAAAATACAGGCTCTGACAGTCCAAAGAGACCTATATGGTGGGACAGAATAAATTGTCCCCTGGAGTAAAGTAGTCCTTGATTTACTTAAACTGACTGGGAAGATGTATATATTAATTCTAGACTATTATTTAAATTTTCCTGAGATAGCATTACTAGATTGCATTGCAGTTGAACAGGTGATTATGCAAATGTATTTTTGCTAGACATAGAATATCTGACACAGTGTTTAACACTGGGCCACAGTTTACTAGGGAGAATTTGCAACAATTTGCAGTGAAGTATGTTTACCAATGTGATGATCTTTAAAAGGCTATTGTAGAACAATTCGGATCCAAAGAACATGAACACATTTAATTTAAGCCTCATTAAGTCTGCCTATTCCCTTCAGATTCTGTCATTTCAATAACAAAAAAATTATGGTTTCTTAAAAGAGTTAAGCATCTCTAGTAAAAATTTACGTTCTTGTGAAAAAGTCAGCAGTCACTCCTTTGCTTCTTTATGAACCAGAGAAACACAGCTGTACCCTGAGTATGGCGAGACTACACAATTCTTGTGCAGAACACTGGATAAAAAGCTGCTGTTAATTATCAGGGCCTCTGTAGAACAAACAGAATGATGGGGATAACATAGTGAAAAGGCAGATTCATTAATGAAATTCCCCTGTGTCATGGTTATCAGGGCAGTTACCTGCTTGTTCTCTTTCTGGCTTGCTTGATTTTACTCCTCTGAGTGTCTACCTATTCCGGGGCTAGGTTAATTTTGTTCCACTTTTAAACAGTAGCTTAAGCTGAATTTTGCACAGCTATTCCTCTCAATATTCTGTGACCATTGAGAACAAATTACTTGACTGTCTACTTTTGAAAACAAGATAGAGTCTTATCTTTTTGTTTATCCTATGTAAAGGTTTAGCTTCCCTTTAACACAACACAGGCAGATAAAATTATGTTTTCTGTCATCTACCAAAGTTGCCCGCATCAGCTTAGTTTCTGTAAGGAATTTTCTTTTTCAAAAGTTTCTTCTCAGTTTAAACCACCTGCTTGGACACCAAACAAAGGTGTCAGAAGCCATAAAGACAGGAAGGTTAGTGAAAGATTTATCTTAAGCTTCTGGTTTATTACTTGCTTAAGAAGGAGACCAAATGGGACAGGCAATAGAGAAACCTCAGTTCAGAAGCCCCATGGTTCTGCTAGTGTGTCATTGTGCTCAAGCTTAAAATACTGTGTGAGGATGAAGCATGACACATCACCCAACCTGTCAAGTAGCCTGTTAAGCAGGACATCCTTCTGTGAGGTAAAATGTTTCAGTTTGAAATCTGTCAGCAGAAAAGGGAATAAAACAGGACTTCTTCTACTTTATGTGTGCAAGTTCAAGTCACTAGGTTGTTACAAAAGAGGTGGGCAGCAACACGGCTACTTCTTTTAAGTAGAAGCAGGCAATTGTTGCTCCCTCTTCATGTATGTGCTTTGGACATAGCCAAAAGATCTAACTCAGCAGAGACCTTGCAGGTTTAGTAATGAATTTCATAAACTTTATTTACCTTCCTGCTGAAAGAGCAGTAAGAGTACATTCAAGGGAAAATAGAGATCCCGGAAATTATGTCATGTGTTTAACCTGCCATAGTTATCATAAGAAGTAGTTAAACCTTTAGGAAGCATAATCACTGACCAGTTGAATGTAGGCACTTCAAGAGTTAAGCTGCGCTGAAAGGAAACCTCTCTGAACCACTGAGAGGCTTAGGTGTTGCAAGAGTGCACCCTTCAGTACAGAAGTGCCTAAACTTCTTGGGTCTGCTAAAATAACTTAAAAAATGAGTGAGGGATAAAAGCAAAAAACACTTTTAAGTTTTACACTTGAGAACCATCTGGGCATAATGCCATACAGATGCCATACACAAGGCACAGCCATAGCCAGGGCTTCATTACATGTAGTCAGAAAAAAACAAGAGGGCTTTTTTTTGTTCGGGTTAGAATTGATGGATAAACAAACAATAATAGAAAATCTAATTTTGTTTCAATTAATCCATCTTCTTCTTCTAGCAAAAGAGAAAACCTGAAATATTCCAGTTTTCTTAAGACCAAAAATAAGTATTTTGCTCTGGGGTTGTTTAGCCCTTCTTTTTAAGCTTCATTTTAAATCAAAAATGTAAGCTTGAAATAGAAAATGTAAGTGCTTTGTTTTTAAATATCAAAAGTTGCTTTATTCTTGACATTCTTGACAATTAATGTCTGCCACTGCAAAGATTTTAGAAATAAATACCTGGGGTTTTTTTAACTGCTCATGTTTGGGTTTTTTTTTCACCTGAAGCTGTGGGATATATTTTTCCTTTTAAAATAGAAATCATTTAACTTACCAAAAGCTCAACTTTTTGACCTAGTTATTATTTGCAAGAGCCTTTTTCTTGGCTCTGCCAAAGAAAAAGAATCAGTACCATTCCACTGCTACCACAAGATTGTCTTTGTGGTACTATAGCTGTAACAATAAAATTACTTTTTCTACTAAAAGTCTTAAGGGAGCTATTGCAATGAAGTACCAAAACAGCAGATGTTACCCAATATAAGTACTAGTAAGTATCTACTGAAAAATAACTCACAAAAGATAATACAAGCACTTCAGCATTAGGAGATACAAATAAGCACAAAAGTGTATGCTATTTTCAAGAAAATATGGTACCCAAAGGCACTAATAGACTCTGTGGACTAAGTAATGTATTTAGCAGTGTAAAAACAAAGCTTTTATCAACTTACAGGACTACAAAAGAGCAGCAAAACTCACTAGCTCTTTTTCCTTCCACTAAATAGCAAAATTGATTTAAAAAATATTAAAAATAAAATTCTAGTCTGATGACAGCCATGATATAATTTAAAAAAATATAATTAGTGAAGGAGAGTGAGGAGAAATTTTAAATGAGAAAGACTTAATATTCTCCTTATGCTACCGGAAAAGTTTTATCACTATAATAATCACATTGTTGCTATCTTTAATGGCTCCAATTCATACTTAAATGACTTTCTTGGAAAACTGAAAGGCAAAACTCAAAATTTTTTAAAAGTACTATTTCACTGAAAGTATGTGTAAAGGAAGGCATACTGTAATGACAGTTCCCTGGTACAGGAAGCATTGCTTAAGCAAAAAAAAAAAAAAAAAAAAGAGAATCTTACACTTAAACCAAGTTTTAAGATTTGTTGCTTACAGCAGAAAACAACTATAACCAAAATAAGAAACCTAGAAGGCAGTTCTTCTGTTGGCATATGACTGATAAAGCTCCTTAGATTTCAGGTTAAATAGTTTCCTTCTAGATGATCCTTGTCCAGGAGAAGAAACATATGTAATGTATTTAAAACTTTGCAAAGGCATGGCAAAGCCAAACAGGAGACTCCTTGTGTCAGACAGGATGCAAACACGAAAAGAATTTCTGGGAACTAACTATTTTGTGTCCTTACCATAAAGCTCACACAGTGACTCAAGCATTTCCAAAATAATATAGATAACTCACTTACACTAAAATTAACCCATTAGGCAAAGACTGTCCGAGGCCTAAACTGATAAACTGGTCCTGATCCTTTTTAAAAATCCCTTGCCAATGAGAATTGCTGCTTTATGTGCGGGAGCACTGGTGTATAAGTGGTTGCACATGAAGGAAGCAGAGAGAGCAATATAACAGCTGTAGGAGTGGAAATGAAACTTTTTTAAACAAAACACATGATATGGGGAAAGCAGGGGTATAATTAGAGGATTTACATTTGGAGGCTCTTCCTCCTGTTCCCTTTCTCCCAAAAGACAGATACTTATGGCTCTGGAGTGAACCCACTGGTGGTGGGTAGTAAATGGAGGCTGATGACCAGAGCAGGCTCATCCTTAGGTTGAATAATGATTAAGGAGATCTGACCCTAATGGTTTAAGTGGTCCAGAGGGTTTAATAGAGGTCTTTCTGTGTGGACTAAATTTCACTCTTCCTGAATATTATGAGCATAAGAATACATAGCACAGCATAGCATGGCTAGGCTTCGCGAACGAAGACTTAGGAAGGCTCTATCCACGCATAAGAATACAGCAGAAAGTTAAATGGGGAAACTCGAAGCTGTTTCTTGTGAACCGTGCTTAAACTTGGAAAAATTAACAGGACATAAAAAAAGGAGTGGGTTTATCCCCTTTCTCCAAATATTTTTTTTTATTTCATCTCCTCTCCTCTACCTTATGTGCAATGGTTAAACCTGCACTAGGAGCCTGCATACCCTATCCATGTAAGAGTTGTGGTCTCTGACAGAAAGTGAACAACAGAGTAGGAACATGGGAGATAAATGACGACTGGCCTTTTTTCCATTTGTCTATTCAGTAATTCCCTATTTTAAATACGCACTGTTGAGTAACTCACAGAGGCTTCAGAGAACATATGAGAATGACTTTCCAACAGCGACAGACAAGATTCAGAATGAAAAATTTCACTGCCAGGCAAGAAAAATTTGCAATAATTTTCTGTAATACAAGCAGACTTTTTTAGTACTTTTATTGCAGAAGCAATTCTAAATAACAGAGCTTGTCTTATAATAGCATTTCTATAATAATGGTGTTTTATAACAGAAGTGCTATTATTACAGAAATGGTATTATAATAGTAGCATTATTATTGTGGAATCTTTTCCATAACAGGAGTGCTAAATAAGCCCGTTTGTATTACAGAAAATGATAGCAAACTTATTCTATGGTGCTGAAAATGCCTAAGCCTTTATGTCTAATGTGATCCAGACTTTAAGAAGGTTCATGGAAGTCCAAAAAAAAAATCTTTCAAAAGGACTCCATGCTGCAGACCAACTGAAGGCCCTGGCATGGCTCAGCAAATGGTATATCTGTCACCAAATTTTAAAATCTAACTTGAACTCCAAATGAAAAGTGATTCAATGCAGACATTAGCAGAACATGTCTTTGGTAAGACTAAAACATTTTCAGAGCTGGAATAAAGCACTAAAATGTTGGAATATCATCTAAGGTGATAAAAAGATGTAATATTCAGTAACAGTTATACAGCAAAAGTGCTTTGGAAGAAATTTTATATCCAAATCAACCACATTAATATAAATTTCCCTCATCATTCAATAAAGTATATATTGCTTTGCCACATACTTAGGAAGCATTCATCTGAAGAATTTAACTGTACATACAGGAAATGAATAAGTAAATTTTAGTTTATAAAATTCAACTTCTTTTTATTAAAGTTATCTGGTAATACTTCAGTGCTGAGATTCTAGTGCAGTATAGAAGACAGAAAGAATTTAAGTTCCAAAGCTACTGACCTTTTTAACATTAAAATAAAATCCTATATACTTCTAGGTTGATACAATCAGATTATACCATCTGGTTAGGATGGAGTCTATGAAACAGTAAAGTAAGAAAATTCAATAAACTCATATCCTCTCCAGGCATTTTTACATTTTTTAGACTGTCATGAAAGCTTTATATGTGTGTTTGTATGAAATGAACTTATTTTATTATTGATTTCAGGCAGACAGGAGTTTTTGCTGGATCTTTTTTTGCAGTCTGCATTGCTATACAGAGTGGTATTCTTACAGCAGTGGTCCTAGCTCATAAACACAAATAAAAAATTTCATGAGCTATCTTTTATTTTTAAGATTGAAAGATAACTTCTGACATAGAAAGACACATTTTAAAATGCATATTTAAGAAATAATTCTAATGTAATAAAATAAAAATAAAAGTTATTGATTAGCTTTTCTAATTAAGTTTCTGAAATACACATTCAAAAACTTGGCATGCTTATGACCCACATGGTCAACAGAAATTAGACATTCAGTTCAATAATAATGGGAAAAGACTTGCAAAACTGTTCTTACAAAAATCCCACAAAGCTAACCCTATCTGTGCTTCTTCCTCTGGGTTTATGATCATGATGTTTAAGCACAGGAGCAAATATTCTTATGTTCAAATCCCTTGCCTGAGCCAGGATTTCGTTCTGCACACACTGAAGCCGAGGACTATTCAGCCACTATGAAAGGTACATTGCAAATATTGCTCTTTCTCTAAAGCTCAGCAGTGTCTTTTCTCCCTATACTTGAATTTCTTTCTCTCTGTGATTTTTAATTCTTTCCACTCACTAGTTAGGTTATGAGCAAAGTTAATCCACATTCGGCTACTTCTTTTCTTGCTCCTACATGTTTTATTTCGTGACCTGCCTTGTGTTTCAATACCAGTCTCAAAGTTAATACATTGGCTGTTTTTACTTCTTATTCAAATCACTGTAAAGTCCAGCCAGGTTGCCTACATCAAAATACTACTAACAGTGCAGAATTAATGATGATGTTTCCAAAGAGAAAAGTTTAATTGATGGCAGGTATGGTCTCCTAATGCATCTTATTTTTTCCTGTTTTTTACATTATGTAGGTTCTTTGGGGCATGAAATGTCTATTTCTCTCTTTTTTTATAAGAAAGAATATACATTCTGTTGGCAGCACCTGATATGCAGGGAAGTTTCTGAAGTACCCACTCATGCCACGCTCTCTCCTGCCAATCCTATCTTGCTTTCCTTAGCACCAAAAGCATTGCTATTCTTTTCAGTTATCTGGCAAAATACATTTCTCAAATATTTCATTTTGTTTTGGCAATTCTGTACATGTATCACACTTGATGGCTGCAAGTCCAGCCATGCCTAGTTTAAGTCACTGTTTTATTATCATCTCATAATTCTTTTAAACTCTTGACACATGAATTTATAAATTAGAAAATGAAAGTAAATGCCTAATTTTTTCTATAGTCTGTTGACGTAATACTAACTAGCAAAATAATATGCTCTTCCTCCCAGGCTTCCTACGCCCCATAAGTAAATCAAATTCAAAATGAGATCATGGTACAGTGACCTCATTCTGAATGTTACCTTATGCTTTTGGCAGCCCAGAAGAAAACACCCCTAGCTCCTGCGCTGTGTTTCAATCTCTTTGAATTTCTCCAGAGGTTTGAATATCTGCTGAAAAGCTCTCTGCAGCTCTGAATACACCAAAAGAGGAAAGGGAAGCAAATGTGGGGCAGAGGAGAAGAAGGGAGGGGTGTGAAAACTGGGGATTAGTTGATGTAAAAATGTCAAGCTGTCTGCAGTGGAGGCAAGAAGGGGTCGAGGGTAATAAAGCCAATTAGCAGAGCAGAGGATAAGAAGCTATATTTGAAATAAAGGAGTGATAATTTTAAGCAGCAAGGGAGAGATTAGAATACAGAACTGCTAATGGTATGCAGTTTAGGAAGGAGATGGTAAAGAGCTGGATTGAGAAAGAGAAGACAAAACCAAATACAAACCGTAACATTTCTCCTTAAATTGATGATCCTTTCTTTCTGTACCAGCCTCCAAGCTGAATGATGCACACATCATACAGATCTGATTCCCTTGTTTTCTTTTCTTGCAGTTGGATTCTTGCAAATATGAATGTTTCTTCCTCATTTCTAAGCAAATTCTTTCCTTTGTCTTTTATAATAAACTGATTTAGTAGAATTCTTTCTTGACTAATCTCCTTCTACTTTGCATGGTCTTACAAACATTCAGTGTCAAGTATTACTTTAAAATAACCCTATTTTCTATTTTGAAGTACATTGTATAATTACTCATTTTATTTTGTAGCTATTTGCCGATATATCATTAACTTGTTTCCTTATTTTACAAAGCTTGCTACTTGGTAATAACAGCAAAAAGGGCACAATGCAAAATGTAGGCTGTTTTTATTTTTCTTTCTTTTTTTAATACTTCAGGACAGAATAGACTGGGTTTGTTTTTTCAACTATGTTAATGATCTTAAAGAACACGATATATTCAGAACATCCCAGTCCTCATCGCTTTCTAGAGTAGCTTTCACTCCCCGCACTGTCAATTTACATCAAGGGCACACTTATAACATGAATCCTTGGCACTTAAATACCTAACAGCATTTTTTGTAATTATTGGGATTTATTCACATATCTTGGACAATATATTTGAAACCAAAATAAATCTGTTTCCCATTTTGCTGTACCCCTATTCAGACATAACTGGCTTGAATGCAAACAATCAGGGATTCCAAGCAGAAATACACAATATTTGTCAGTGAATATACATCAAGGCTGACCTCTGTATTCCTAAAATTAAAACTCAGATAGACTTCAGCTGGATCAGCATTCACCCCATGAATACAATATCTCATGTTTGCTAGAGAATCAAGAATAAAATTCTGTTATCAGAGCCATTCTTTGACAGGGGAAAGTCTAAAATATTATCTCAAATTGAGAGAATGTAAGAGGTATTTTGAACAAATTGATTATTTGGGTTGCAAATAATCACTATGAGTCAGAAGTAACTATGCATATTTTTAAAAGAATTCACACACAAAATTGCTGGTATAATAACAGTGGTCTTTAAATGACCATTTAAATCTGCTGTTGTACAAGGAAAAGGGAGATGGCATATATAATAGCAATTCATTAAAATGTCTCTGGAGGTGATCTGGGAACTAGACACTAGAAAGTCTGACTTCTTTATTAAACAAACTTACAAATTAAAATTATGAATATGTTAGTAAACACTTGGAGCACAAGAAAACAGAGTTTTTTGTAAAGAGAATGGCTGCTTCACAATATGTTAGAGGTTTTTGAGATGTATGATACGGGTGATCTCTTGGACAGATGTTCCTCACCAGAACATTTAAAAAGCAAACAGCAAAAACTGGGAGATAAAATAGAAGATACTTTTAGAAATTCATTATTGACTAAAAGACACTAAGCAATATTCCAAATGAAGAAAGGCTATCTAATCTTAAATTAAACCTAATCTTAAAAATGTGGTAAATATTGAGATGAAAAAGGAATGGGATTATCCAACATTATTCCACATACCATATCTTTTTCTGGCTACAAATAGTTATAGAAAGAGTACAGAATTACAAAATAATTAGAAAAGAAGTAATCTATTCCCATTTACAGCTGCACTATTTTGAAGTCAGATGAGGTTGGTCATAGCCTTGTATGGCTGAATTTTGAATATCGCCAAAAATGACAGTTACAAAACCTCTTTGTAGCCTTGTCCAGAATTTGATTACCCTTGATGGAACAAGGCAAAATAACTTTTCACAGTCTAATTGGAATTTCCCTTTGCACAGCTCTGATCTTTTCACTGTGTACCTCTGAGTAGTTTCTGGCTCTGTCCACTCAGTAATGTCCCACTGGTAGTTCAAGGCAGTGGCAGGGTCCTTTGTGGACCTTCTTCAAATAAACTCACCTCTCTCAGCTGCTCGTTATTTGTCATGTGTGCTTTAGCAGAGCATAAAATGGGGCACAGCAGCACCAAAAGTTCTGAACAGAAATTAAAAAAATACTTCCCTCCACCTTTGCACTATGCAAATGGCCTTCATTGCCGTGAAGGTGCCATGGTGACTCACATTCCACTTGTCCACCAGGACCCTCAGGCTCTTTACTATACAGTTTCTTTTTATCCTGTCAGTACCCAGCCAATCCACAACAATGATTGACTCAATGATTCACTGACTGACCAACTGATCAAACAGCAGATGGATTTCAAAGCACTGGATCTGAAGAACACAAGTGGAATAGTTAAAATAACTTCTTGGCTGCCACTTGAGAAAAATTTTGAAGATACTGCAGATAATTCACAGAATCACAGAACTGTTTATTTTCTCTTCTTGGAACTGTTTATTTTCTCTTCTTGAGGTCAAACAAACACAGACTTTTAGCCTTTCTAAGTGGCATTAAAGGTGCTCCAATTCCTTAATCATCCAGAACTGGACCCAGCAGTCCAGATGTGTCTCACCAGTGATGAGTAAAAAGCAAGGATCACCTCTCCCAGCCTTCTGGTAATGGTCTGCCTAAGGCAGCCCAGGATGTTCTTAGTGCTGTGGTCTAGTTGACAAGGTGATGATAGGTCAGAGGACTCAATGATCTTGAAGGTCTTTGTCAACATTGTGATTCTGTTATTTGCCTTCTTTGCTGTGATAATGATGAGTTTGCTGTCCACCAAGATGCTAATTCCCTCTGCTGAGCAGCTTTTCAGATGGCAATTTGCCAGCATGTACTGGTGCCTTGGGTTATTGTTTCCCGGGGCAGGATTGGCATTTCCCTTTCCCAAGCTTCATGAAATTTATCTCAGCTCCATTTCTTCAGCCTCCCCAGGTCTGGTACACCTCTCAGTTTTGTATCTTCTGCACACTTGCTGAAGGTACACTCTGTCCCATCATCCAGGTCACTAATGAAAGCCTTTAACAATATTGGCCCCTCTGCCAACCCCAGGTGGACACCACTAGGTACACCACCAGTAACTTGCTTCCAGCTGGACTTTATCCCACTGATCACAATCCTCTGCAGCTGTGAACTAATCTAACTTGCACTTTGAAAATTTGTCTATATGGAGACCATGTCAAAAGCCTTACTAAAGATAAACATCAATTGTCCTCCCTTCATCCACCAAGATAGCCAGGCAGTGACATGAACAGATCAGCAGTAATCATAAAGAAGGTGGAAAAATAAAAGAAAGAACAGAAAACATCACTGAGAACTATTCAAGAAATACATCTATTTCATCAGTACAGCATATAACTCTGATATGTCTTTTTTAAGAAAAAAAATAAAATACCAATAGAAAAGTAGAAAAAGGCAGGAATACTCAGAAGCATGATAGTGCTTTAAAAGAGAAAAAGCTTAGCGGATTAGGACCCAACATAGAGGGCATGACTTAGTGTTCATATAATAGAAATCCAAAGTCATAAACAAAGGGAAAAAGAGGAGGTTGGGATTAATCATTATGTATCATAAAATTAAAATTACAAACGCTCAGTGATGTCATCAAACAACAGCTTAAAAAAAAAAAAAAAGAAGTACTGCTTTTTACAATGCATCATATGCTGTGGAGCTGCAGGTTTTCTTTCTGAATCTCTGGGAGCCAGAAGCATAAATGGCTTCTGAGAAGGACTAGACTAATTGACAGAGCATAGGTACATCAGCAGTTATTAAACACAGCAGCCTCTCACTCATGCAAGCCCTAAAGCACTGGTTGCTGAAAATACTAGAGTGAGAGCAGTCCTGTACATTTTTGTTGTCTTCCTTAAGTATCCACTACCCATCAGCGTAATGGACAAGATGCTAGTCTAAGTATAATTTTGATACAACATATTTCAACCATTCTTATGATTATTCCATGTTAACTAGACCAATGAACTACAGAAAAAATCAAAGTTACAGTACTGAAACTCTGGTTTAATGACTATAACTTTTTGGTAAGGCTGCTTTTAGGGCTGCTCCTCAGAATAAAATTGTCTGCCTTTACGCAGTGTGCCTTAAAGTATAGTCTTAAACTATTATCATGAGTGCTGGGTGCTCTCACAGTAGGTCCTTCGCAGACTTGGTACAGACTATGAGTGGTTAACAGAAAAGGATGAGGGATGGGCATAGGAGTGGACCTTTCACAGTCACGGATCTGCGTGAAATAGTGCAGGACTCTAGAGCAGAAGAAAAAAACAGATTTTATGCAAATTTTACATCTGTAGCTAAAGCACTTTCTAATATCTTTTTGCTCACCGCTTACTTTCAGCTACTTAGTCAACGACCTATCTTTAGAATAGCTAAAACATGGGTTTGTTTTGCACTCATGTGATGAGTTGAGATGCCAAAGCACCCCAAGCATATTTCATATACTTATTTTACCCATTCTGATAATACTCCATATCTGTTCTGGGGTAGAGAAACTAAGAAACATAGTATACATATGACAGAATGTTCTGCCACCCATTCCAGGGGAATGCAGTTCCACATAGTTTAAACAAAAACAACTAGAATAATTTGGCTGAGACTTCTCTATCAGAATACTTGTTTCAAGATTGAGGAAAAAAATCTGTAAAATCTGTATATCTAATAACTAAAAAAAAAAAAAAGTTATAAGTACAAGGATAAAATCTTAGTATAAATTCTAACAATTCAATGTTATATAGATTTCTGCTGACATAAAAAATAATAGCGGATTTTTTTCCTTGCTCCCATAAAATTGATTTATAATGTAAGATCCACATTTCATAGTTTGGCAGCTGGGAGATAGTTCATGGAAAAGCTCTTCTTTGGGATTTTTTTTTCTAGGGTACTCTATTCTCGTTGACAAGCAGACTCCAGCTACAAAAAAATTACTCTTCCTAGTTTTGGGGCATTTGCAGTACCTCTTTCAACCAGGTTTCCTTCAACAATTAGTCTGTTGTAGAACTTCTTTACCTCATCTCCGAGGTGCAGTTCATGGTCCATTTACATAGTCTCTTCCTCCCTTATTATGCAAAGTAGCTTTCTCAATTTCCTTCTCTTTATCACTTTATCTTCTATTTGTGGCTAGGAAATTCACCAGCTGTCTGACTTTCCCAATAATTATTCTCTTATGCTCTTACACATGAGTTGGAGAGAATGTTGTCTAGAAGGCAGTACGCTGATTCCCTAGCTTTACTCAGTAGACAACTCCATACATTCTACATTAATGTGCAAAAATTTACTCAATGTATGTCAACAACAATAGATAAAATTGATGCAGTAAACTGGTTAATGGAACTGCACTATGAAAAAAATTGTCTTTGGAATGTCTAGGGGGAACCACCTACTAGACTTACTAAGCATATGCAAAATAAAATAATTTTAAAATACTATTGGCCCTTTTCTCTCTCTCTGTAAAGAAAGATGGTTCAGTTACCAATGTGTGTGACCTGTCTCAAGAAAGATATACTACTCAGACATTACAAAACTCCTTTGTATTACATTGTCTTATAATGTAACTTTTCAACAAAGAATCTCCTGCACCCTTTCAAAGCATGTTTTTAAACCATGGGCCTTTTTAGTTAATCATTAACTTTTATTTCATAGTAGGTTACAACTTTGCTGTTGAAAAAACAATTTGATATTTTTCAGTGGTTTTCTTCACCTTTAAAACCTGACAAAGAGACCACTTGTTTTATATTTCTGGTATTTTCATACATAGTTTCTTTTCACTATTACCCCTTAGAAACTCAAATGTGAGTAAAGACACCAGTAGCTTAGGTATCACAGTAATTTTATGAGGATTCCAAGCATAAAAATTATGATAACAATTAGTGCTTACTGTTTATACTAGATACGCATGCCAACATTAATTCATTTTTCATGTATGTTGCATTTTTAAGATCCTCGCTATATGTGTTACCACTACTTCTTAGAAATTCCAGTAAAACACCAGTGAAACACTGTCTTGATATTCTGTGATGATAACAAGGAGAGAAGAGGTGGCAGCTCTTTTTTCACACTCAGGACAACTGGGCTGGGCTTCTTGTACCTAAATCCCCAGCAAAGTTTCCCACATCTTAAGAAATTACACTTGCCCTGTCAAACTAGTCAGAAGGATTTCATGCAAGTACAAGATCATTATTATAGCATCTCTCATCCTGCAAAAGAATCTTTTTACTGTCTATATGTAGGAATTCAGTCTGTAGATTTGTTAGACAAAAGCGCTCAGCTGGTTTCTTTGTAGTACAAACTGCTGTGTCTTGTTAGAGCACAAAAAAAAAAGATAGAAAAACATCTGGGTTGATCAATCTGGTCATCCAACATAGAAAGAAACCTGTTCTATACAGTCCATTCATAAATACATCAAGTTTTGTACTAGTACTATTTATTTCTGTTATTCCCATAGCCAGTAATTCCTGACCTGGTGTCCCAGACTGTGATTTAATAATCACAAACCTGATAATTTCAATCTTAAATTTCTTTAAAAATAGAAACACACTTCTACATTTTAAATCTCAACTTTTATTACTAAGTTTACAAGGCTAACTTATTACATGAGCACACAACATTCATTTATGGCCATTTCTTACAGTGCCAGAAAATTAAAATGGAAAGAGACTGTAAATGAAAAGGTTGTTATAGATGGATGTCTTCTAAGTGATATATGTGATAGAAATGATTAGCATTAACTGATCTTCTTGAAGAATGTACAAGTATAATTCATTATAATGGCTTAGAAGTGTAATTAGTGAACTATAGTGTAAATGACACTGCTGTTCATAGACATACCCATAAGAGTAATTATGTTTTGAAAACTACTTAGTGAAAAATTGATTGAATAGGTCCTATGGGCATAGATAATTGAGATAAAAATATGTAAACAAATGCCCATTAATAAGTTTTACAGCAAATTTATATATTTACATGTTTAGCTAGTCTGGAAATATACATAAGGAATGAGAATTTTCTGGTGTTTCATTTTGAAGGCACATTTAAATGAAAAAATATTTTATTCCTTTGCAAACAATGCTATTTGATAATTCTTCCATTGCATAGATTCATTGACTTTTTCCCCTCATTGTTATCTCATACTTCAAAAATAGTAAAGTTCAGGGAAAAAAACAAATAAACTCAACTATCCTCAGCCATTCAACTTCAAGAATTTTCTAGTTGTGAAGCTTTAGTGTGGTACATGCCAGGTCAGAACAAAACCTGCCCAGTGGTGGCTGCAGTGATTCCTGGGGCAGCAGGAGCTATTTTTGTGGTATGACAGTAATAGAAACTCTAGTTTACATAATAGTAAGTTTTGAGAGTATTTAATTTAGTATGTATGTTTGAGAACTTACTGATAATACCTCATTGGCCAGATTCCATTTCATTAATAAGTACTAATTTCCTGTTCTTTTTGAGATTTTCAAAAGCTTTTATTTGACGCTGGGTTTTTGCTTGGAGACTGCTTTTTCTGAAGACCTTAGTGAATTAATGTGCAAATATTTGTTAATTACAAAAATAAAGTTTAAATTGACTTCGAAAGCATAACAAATAGTGTGGTCTGCTTCTTCCCATAAAAATGTCTTTATCTGATTTATTAGTGTTTTCAGCTACAACTTAACTTAGTCTTTTAACACAGAAACAAGGACTACCAAGCATTATCTAAATGTATAACTTCAAGTGTTAATTCTGAGAATGAACTTGACATAGAAGGATACGAGACTTATTAAGATTTAAAATCATTTTTAAAAGACTGATCAAAATTAATGCTGGATAGCAATGGCAAAATATTTCAGGTTTAGGTCCACAGGAGTCTCAGTGCAAATTGTTCCTGCGAATCTAAACCTTTCATCAATCAGATGTAAATTACAGCATGCATGACTGACTGCTTTTTCCATTCCAGAGTTCCCTACAGAGAATGAGAGAGCCAACTGCTACAGAGGCTCAACATAACAGCAGTCTTTTTGCTCCCTTGAGGTTATACACCAACACATCAGAAGAGATAGCATTCACTTGTATTCAACATCAGGAGATCTTACAGATCATAGACAATGAATCAAGCCAAAATATTCAAGGAAAACTTATAATCCAGGGAACCAAGAAGGGGACCATAGGGGGAACATGTACTGATACAACACTAAATGCTTCTCTCCTAACAATACTTTTCTAACTACATGTCAAGGCTTTCTTTGAATAGCTGGCTCAGAGAAATTGAATGCAAGAGGCTGGATTCTGTTTTGGTTTCAGCTGGGATAGAGTTCGTTTTCTTCTTAGCAGATGATACAGGGATGTGTTTTGGATTTAGTACCAGAATAATGCTGACAACACAGTGATATTTTAGTTGCTGCAATTTCTCAGTTACTGTCAACAAGGAAGTGCACAAGAAGATAGCAGAGAACATGGCCAGCACAGCTCTCCCAAACTGGCAAAGGGATATTCCATACCACAGAACATCCTGTTCAGTAAGTAAATTGGGAGAAGCTGGCCATGAGGGGCTGATTGCTGTTTGGGGATGGGATGGGCAACAATCAGTGGATGGTGAGCAATTGTATTAGTTTTATTGAATTTTAATTCTCTCTCCTTTTTATTACAATTGTTGTTATTATTATTATTATACTTTACTGTGTTTTTATTATTAAACTGTCCTCATCTCAACCCAAAAGTTTTAATTTGTTTCCCTGATTCTCCTACCCATCACATCAGAGCAGGGGAGCGAGCGAGCTGCTGCATGGCATCTAGTTGCTGGCTGGGGTTAAACCACGACAGACAGTCAGAGGAGGATAAATTCTTTACAAAGAAGAGAAGCATAAGACTTATTTCCAATATTCACATGACTATCACAGACTTTCACAAGGAACAGGAGGGACAAAGCCAGATTTTAAGGAATAAATTAAAAATAGAGCTGTTGAACCACCTAACAGTGGATACCTGAGCTACCATGCAGGAAAACACTACTGCTAATTGAATTTCAGCCACAGAGAGGAAAGCTGAAATTCTTGCTGTGCTTGCTATCTTCACTCACCTAATTATGGGCAGAGTTAATGTATGAACAGGCCCTATGATCTGTAAAAGCAAAGCACAAATGTCAAGCTTCGTGAAGTAAAATCAGAAGACGACTAGAATATTTGATAAAAGGTGCAGCTTAATGTAGTATTTCTCAAACTTTCTAGAAAATCGTGACCTCCTTTTGTCTCACCAGCCTCCATGAAACTTTCTGAGTCAGCAGCAGCTCAATTTGCTCAATTTCTGCAGAGTAAAAGCTGCTAACAAGTAGCTGAAAGTCTTTACATTAACCTACCTGTCATAGAGCACTAGAGCTGCTGCTTAATTATAGGTAGTTAGCAGTTAGATAGCCGAGGTAAACAGTTGCACCTTGTAATTGTCTCACCTATTATCACCTCTCACTCCCAATATGAATGCTATTGTGACCTACTTAGGAACTAGTAATAGATATTGGGTGTGGAGATGATAAATTTACTACTCCCATCCTACAAGCCGTCTGACCCTTCCACCTGCTTAGTTTCTTCTCTACTCTTTGTTGGTATTACCCATTTATATAGTAAGCTTTCAAAGGAATGAATTCTTGTATATTCCTATGACATGAGACTAGCATCATTGTTTCTCAAAACACACTAATAATAGTAACAGGTTCTCAATAATGATGTTTCATAGACCTTTAGTTCTATCTTAAGTTATTCTATATAGGCAAAACAAAATGTTGCAGAGTTTTAGTAAGGTGGAAAGCACTTTGCTTACTTCCATGCCTTTGCCCTTCTAAATTCTATTCATTTTTCTATTTTAACTTAATGAAATATAACATTGTCACCTGGTAACAAGATTGGGAGCTGAAATCTCAATTGCTATTAGGGTCTTTAGGTCAAAGGTCTGGCATGAATTCTTCAGTTTTTAGAGAAGACTTATGCTGAGCCACCAAGAAACATAATTGCAGAAACTGAAGATAAATTTAAAGGTTTTTGAGTGAAAACCAAAACCACACAACTAAAATTTTCACCTTTGTAATGATTTCTGAACACTATGGACTTATGTTTGCCTGTGTCATGGTTTGAGATATCCCCAAAAATCTAATTCCCTAGTCCTATCCCCCTGTCACATCTCAATCCAATGTGAGATGGGTTTTCCAGACAAAACACGCCAGACTCAGAATGGGGGAAAGGGAATATATTACAATGACTGTAGAAATAAATATTATAATACATTATACACACGATCACAACTATCTCTACCATGGCATATAGTATTTACAATGGACCAGATCTCTTCTCCCCTCCAAATAAAAGTCCAGGAGGGAAGAAGGACAGATCCCTTCCAGTCTCTAAGCAGGAGTATCTTCTAAGGCAGCGATCTGTCCTCTTCACATGCATGCAGCAGCTGATATCTGGATTTCTGCCAGCACTCACGAGAGAGGTATCCAAGCCTCTCTTGGCCCCGTCGCCTCCAACCGAGGGGTCTTCCGTGGGCTTCGTCACCCCAGACAAGGTCGTTCCACCATGGTCATATCACAAGCACAGGGGGCTTCGTGACGGTCTGGTATCTTCAGGAGATTCAAGCTCCTTGCAGGGCCTCTGTGCCCTGCCTCAGGCTGCCACCTTGGCAGCAGTGTGAGGGAGGAGAAAAGCCAAGGTCGCCCCCCTCTGCATTCCTCTCCATCCCAGTCCAGCTTCCCAGGACGCTCTGAGCTTCTCAGCTCCTCTCTCTCTCCGCTGCTGCATGTCCAAAACTGCTCTCCAAAATAGAAGTCCATGTCCCTCCTTTCCAAGAGGGATCTCAAAGGAGTTTTGGGGGGTCTGGTATCAGTTCTTATCCCCAAAAACTCTGTAGCTCTGCTGCTGACTCTTTTTCAGCTTGCAGAAGTTCTGTCTGCTTTGCTGCATGTTTTGTTTGCTGCTCCCTTATCTCTTGGCTCTGTGCCGCCGCTTTTCCTCCGGTCAGTGCTGGCTGCTGCTACTCTGGCCGCTGCCCAGGGTGGAGAAAACATCTCCAGGTTCAGTTACAGACACTTAGTCCAGCTTAACACTGTTCCAAGTCTCTGCAGTCCCCCCCCAGCCAGGGGCTGGGAGGCCCCAGAGGCCCCGAGGGGCTCAGAGCCCCTTCCTCGTGGCTCTACAACATGGCCACCTCTTCTATCCACAACCAAACTACAACTCGTCTCTTCCGGTGCTTGTGATATGTTTACATTTTTGCAGGAGCACCCATTGGACAAAACTTCAAAACTTCCAGGGGTTACCACCCCTTGGGGGTTATCACTTTTTCTTAGCTTCAGGGGAAAAACTTAGTTCAAACCACTACAGCCTGGCAGCCATCTAAGGGCCTGTGTGATATACAGTGGTTACTGAAGCTCATTTTCTACATTTCTACATTTCTACAATGTTAAAATTCTATCCCAACTAATGTCAGTATTGGAAGGACTTTGCAGGAAGTCCATTGCATGAAAAAGGAAGAATATATGAAAGACATTGACAATGAAAAGCTGAAAAGCTTTAGCTGTTGCTTTCTTTACTGTCCCTCCCACGGGCAAGACTACGAGCTTTAATCTATTGAATCCAGAACACTGGATATTTTCAATATTTTCCTGAATAAAATCCCTGCCCTTCTCTTGTATATTTGACCTTCCCACCTGTTTCCATCTTTTTTTGATTAAAAATATTAATTACTTCCTAAGTTCATTCTTCTTACTTCATTTGAGGTGATAAGAGCTATCTTTCTGCTGGGACAAGCAGTATTCCCAGGATTCAAATAGGTGGCATCTTCATTTATCGATTCCTCCTACATTTTCTTTAACTAGGGAATACCTTAGAGGCCTCCACATTTCTGAGTCATTTTCTGCACCTCTGGGACTTTTACTTGCCTGTTTATTCACTTTTGTTTCTCAAATTTAATTAAGTTCTGTATTTGTGACTGCACGGAAGAAAAACAGATGAAGGCTACTGTTGCCTTCATGTTTTCTAGCAAACCTAAATTTTAAACAAGTTGATTCTTTTGAGGAACATTCTAAAAAAATAAAATAATGACATATGTGGCAATGGATTTGCCATATGCAGGATGGAAGGAGTCCTGTCAGAGATGGACTGGTGAGGAGAAAGAGGAAAACAGCTCAAACGTTATGGAGACAGAAGTTTTTAATGTGGTTTAAACATGTTTTCAAAATGGCTTTTTGTATTTTCTGCAAGGTTACTGTTTCTTCTTCCCGACACCCCCTGTGGGGGACTTGTCTCTCATACAAGGTGTCCTGGGAAAGTGTTCTGAGGTGTTTCTTATTGGTCCTTGTTAACCCCTTCCTGTGGGCTGTTGACCCCTTACCTGATTGTTTTTTTCTGTGCCCCTGAACTTGTGATTGGCCCCCTTTTGACCCTCCTAAAAGCTTTATAAACCCCTTCCCCACAATAAACTCTCTCTTTCGCCCGTCCCTCCCTGGTGGTTTGTGTGTGCTCCTTGCGGGGTCGCCGGCCACGTGCTGGGGCGGGCGGAGAGGCATTCACCTCGCAGGTAATGGGGCTAGCAGCCTAAGGCCTGGAGGTCTCCCCCATCCCACTAATCTGTCGTAGACATACTTATTCCTTCTAGAAATCAATGGGTTCCAAAGGCAGACTGTAACTGTGTGAAGCACCTACTAGTTGAAATTGCTTCATTCCAAATCCTAAAACTTAAGATCTTATATGAAGGTTTTAAAATAGAAACTCTCTGCAGAAACAAACAAAAACTTTTAAATTCTGATCAATTCTTTAGGCTTCTAGAAAGTATCCTCATACTTGAAAAAGAATAAAAAGTTTAAGTTTTAGTAAGTTTACTAATATATGATCTCTGTTCTCTCCTTTGGCTGACATTCTAGAGGCTCAGTTCTGACAGGAACTCTGATAAAGTGCTATTAATCTACTCTTTACTACCTACCCATCTTCTTGCTTCCCTGCAAAATCCAGCCAGAGAATCATTGCAAGCTGTCTGGTAACCAAGATGGTGACTTGTCTCAGCCTTTGTGTTCTTTTAGCTGTCAGTCTAGACCCACACTGCCTCTTGAGTAATATCAAAAGAAGCAACTCATGAGGATCAACCCTATATGTCCCCACTATTGCTGTCCTCACTTTTACAGCCACTTTGCTCTAATTTTCCAGGTAAAATAAAAATAAAATTAAATTTAATAGGATTTTAATTAATGCCTAGGAAAAAATCACCTTCAAAATAGAACTAAACATTTGCAAACAAATTTAATAACTTACGTAGTCCTTATCAGATGTAGTAACAACTTGTGATATCAAAATTATTTTTAATGATCAAAAATAAATGTACAGGAGAAATATCATTTTCCTTGATTTCTCCTAAAATACTCTCACCAAATAGTCTATACAAAGGCTCATACAGAACATGTAGAAATAGCTTATTTGGTTCAGAAAACTACTGTTATTCAACTTTTCAATTCTTTGGGACAAATATACATGTATTCAGACAGATATTTTGATATTTTTTGCCATATTCCAATATAATTTCTTTTAAATGTTTTTAAGATTGTGCTGAAATGTCTCTTTTATTTTCTGTGTTGCATACAGAAACAGGTCTATTGCTCTCTACTTTCTAAACAACCTTTTTCATGATACTTTCATCTCTGGGTACTGCAGAGAACACAAGTCATAAATTCCTTTAACAATTTAGACAAAGAGATACTGTCTTTATATTTGTCTCGACAACAGGAAAACTGAAAAACTGCTATCTGTATGCCATGTTCATTTAGTTTATGAAATTGTCATCAGGTTTATGTACAACAGGAGTGAATACTCCCTTGTTTTGGTAAATCCTTCAAGAATGGAAAACACGAAACTCAACTTGGCAAAAATCTATGCAATCTTAGAGCTCTGAGGTTTAAATGTCTCTATTTTTCCTCTAAGGTTAGGAACTCAAAAACTTTCTCCCACCTGTTCAATTGTTGTATATGTATAATGCTGACTCTCTCCAAGAAAACCTTGATATCACAATCACATGAGGGAATCATGCTCATGTATTACAAAATCAATGTTTTCCATATGCAGTACCAGAGGCAGATTTGAAAATAGCTGCTAAATGACCAGTCATTTTGTAAGGGCTAACACCTTTTTAGTTTTAAATAGACTGTATTAATTAGGCAAGAAATGTAAAGAATATATAGCAAGTGACAACGTACTAAGAGAACTTTAGATGAACTGCTTAATCACTGATGGTCCTATATACTTGTTTGTTCCCCCAGGACAAAATGTATTTCCCCAGAAAACTAGCAGAAAGTCCAAAATCAAAGCTCAGCACTGCATCAACACCTCTGATTTTAGAACCACCGTTTCTACACTTGCAGGTTTCACTCAAAAATCTAGTTGTACCAACTAACCTTTCAGAAGTTATCCAAACTCCAGAGGTTTTATCAGCAGTCAGAGAAAAATGGTTACTACTGAATAGTTCACTGTTATTATATCTTTTTGATGATGCTCAAATCAGCAAGCCATTTCTTTGTCAGCTCTTGACAAAGCAGCCAACTGTAAGACATATAGATAATCTCTGAATAGATTGGAATGAAATCCCTTCATAAAAACCAGTATCCATTAGATTATACAGAAAATCAGCCACAAGATCTACCCTATGATGCCTACTATCTAACCATGTTTTCATTGGGGAAGGGGTTTTATTACTTTTTTTTACTAACACTTGGTTTGATGTGACTCAGATTTTAAGAATTCCATAACTGCTTTCTTTACATTTTGCTGTTACAATAATACCGCTTAAAATTTCAAAATTCTGGCAATTGCCACTTTTATTCATACATTTTATCACAGATAAATTTTATTCATATGTTTTATCTCGCAAAATTCTAGTAGAGGCTCCTGTTTATGATCCATTCTCAAAATGAATATTGCATTTTTGAAAACCATTCCATTATGATCAACTCACTTTTGCTCATGATTTAATGGCATATTGCTCATGATATCTACAATACTAAAGATACAAGAAACTATAAAAATGAACTGAGAAAAAATAGACACGTAGTTTTACATGAAAAAAAACGAAATTAACTCCACTGCTATTTTTTTCAATAAGAAAGGTTACTAAAACTATGCTTATTTCCATTAAGGAACAACACAAGAAATCACATGGGTATTCATAACTGTGAGACTTACATTCTTAAAAACTTTCTGCACAGTTATCACAAACACAAAGTTTTTACACACACTCATCCCTCTCTCACCTTTCCCCTGCTCTACCCCTGCCCTAGGAGAAGCATCAACCCTAATGCAAATCCATACAGACCTGGAGTCACTCAAGTACATTTTACTCAAGAAGCTGGATGTAAGCCAGCTCCAGTCTGGAAGCAATCTAAGCACGTTCATACAGTGTTGAATGCAGATTTATAAGCCCTGCCTCTCAATGTTGATGTTCCCCATGATGTTCACTAGAGGCTCTGCTACTGTTATTTATTTGATTTGGAAGGCACTCAGATGCAATGGTGATGAGCCGCAGTACAAAACCCTGTGAGAGAGAGTGACAGAGTGTGAGACAGAGATGAGAACGAGAATAAAGGCATTTTTATTACGTTCGTCTTAGTTTGAAATTCATAATCCTGAAATTCTCTGAACAATGGATTTAAACTAGAGTCAGCAATTCAGAAGGAACAGATTCCTAACATGAGCCTCTTGGTGTGTGGTGCCAAAAGGTCAAAACCATTGAATATGATTTAAATGTGTAAGTTGAGATTCTGAACAGAAACCACACATCCTGAAGTGGTGTGAGAAATGACCACAAGCCCTTTTAACACTAGTTTCTGTCACAAAGCAAATCTTCCCTAACACCAATCTCCTGATTATACTTTGCTATTCCACTGGTTAAAAATGTAAGGGAGGAAACTGCATCCTCTTACAGTCTGAATATCCTCAGTTCTGCTCTCGAGGGACCTTTACATATCAGGCATTGGACACCTAATTTTGTTCCCTTATTTTGGGACATTACGAAATAAATAATAATAAACAAATAAATTATAATAGTATATATTTTATTGTAGCAAATGCTTTCCTAATCTATTTCTTTCATAGAAAATATACCCCACATTTACACGCTGTTTCTCCATGTACATAAAATTGCCACAAATAAAATGAGTCACAGTTTATTCTTTGTATCAGCTTTTAAGTTTTAAGCCTTTTTATGGAGTGAAAAAATAGAACCAAATTTTATAATTTATGGTTCACAGGATGCAACGATTGACATTATATAGAAATTTAATCAGTCTTGCAGAGCTCACAGACATATCACAGTAGGAGGTTCTTTTGACATTTCATGGAGAACTAGGCAAGATGAGGTACAATATGTGTGCATATTTCAGTATGTTATGTATTTTCTTAAGCTTTTATCCTTTCAGGAGTCATTGTCATTTTGAAGGAATCGTTCCTTTAAAAAGTTCTAAATACATGAAAGACAAGCTTCAACTTTTGTTTTGAGCAAAATGGAGCTAGAAATACTTGGAGAGGGAGACAATTTTTTTCCTGATATGGACTTCACAAAACAGAGACACTTGTTTAACACTTTTTCTATACTACTTGAAATCTGTCAGGTATACAGCACCTGTCTGTAGTCACATAATCTGGCTATAACCCTAATGTCATGTAGAGTTATGAATGGGAACATTTTGCTGCAAAATCTATCAAGGATGTAGGATGAAAAAGCCCTGCATTACCCACCAGAGCTATTTAATTTCTAAATTTCAAGCAACTAAGAACAGAACCTGAAGAGGGAGCTGTAAAACTATTATTTCCATCTTAAATTTTAATATTCTTATTTGTAGTATGCTGTTTTATGTAATGAACAGATAGTGCTATAATTTTACTCCATCTAGCAGTATTCCATTATGGTTGATTGAAACAACTTTGCCTCTGAAACAAGTTTATATCAGAGTGTCATAATTACATTTATGTCTATTTAGTAAACCTACTTATACACTATTATGATATTAGTGCTTGTTGGACATAACATCTGAAGCCTCAGATACTTTATCACAAACCTGTGATTATGGCTGTTTTTTCAGAAACTCTCATTAGGAATGTAGGCAGCTACATAAACCTTTTGATAATGTTATCTGATAAATTACTAAATGTTTTGTGCTTCTATTATCAAATTGATAATCTTGTTCATTTTTCTCACTCTCCACCATTTTTTATCATACCTCAAAGTTGTGGGTTAAATATACAACCCATAGTATTCACTTTTTTAATGGAATCAAATTCCATCTTCACAGAGCTACCTTAGGAAACAAAGATAAATATAAAACACTAGAAATAACTCCAAATTATATATCTGGCCAGATAACATGCAACCAGCTTAATACAATGCTATGCTATATTATTAGGTGACAATCTTTC
This sequence comes from Lepidothrix coronata, assembly GCF_001604755.1. Classification (NCBI taxonomy): domain Eukaryota; kingdom Metazoa; phylum Chordata; class Aves; order Passeriformes; family Pipridae; genus Lepidothrix; species Lepidothrix coronata. The sequence goes on along the minus strand of NW_016690250.1, from coordinate 569,312 downwards.
TTGAGATTATGCAGTAGGAACAAGAATCACAGCCACAAATGATTTTAAGTGGAGACGGATGAAACATTTTTTAAGATGTCTTTTCCCAGTAAAAATAAGCAGCATTTGTTTCTTTGTTTCACTTCAAATTAAACTATGTTGTTTTCAATGGCATGTAGAAAAATTATCAACCCAGTAAAGAGTCCAGTTATCGTAAACTAATGATTAATGGCTGAGGCTAGGTTACCATTGACTGATGGCTGGCTGGAGAAATTTTCATTCCTATCTGCTCTGTCCTCATGACATCATGGTTTAAAGCTGTGAATATGAAGACTAATCCACACTTTCTTGTTGTTGTTTGTTTTTGGTTTTTTTAAGAGAAAGAGCTGAGCAGCTATTCTATAAGAGATTTTCCCATGTCTGGGGCAGAGACTGGATAGACAGACGAAATGGATAGGTGGGAGCAAAGGATGAAAAAAAGTCACCCCAAGATGAACATCCACCTCTGTGAGGCAGAAGCCTGAGGTAATAAACTGGTAGCAAAGTAGCATATACAATTCCGTTATTCCATAACCTTCTGATCCTTGAAGCTTGCTGTACCAAACCAAACCCAAAAATAGTTATGTGGTAAAATTCTGGTTAAAGTAATAGTGAAGACAGAGTTACTCTTGAAATTTCAAAATAAAGGTATTGATGTTTCCTTACATCCATGGATTAGATAATTTTGTCCTTTTATATCCCAGTAAGCTTATTTGATTTTAGACAATCAAGAAAATTCCATTCTAAAATGAAATGCCAACATGGTTACCATTTTTCTTTAATTTTTTTTCATTCAATATAATTAAAAATTATGGTAGCAAAAACCTGTATAGAAGGCATAGAAAACTGTCATCATCTTAGAAGTCTAAAACCAAGATAGGCTAATTTTCTTTAAGCTAACCTGTGCCATGATAAGACAGCAACTGATTTCAAAAGTTCTAAAAAGTCCACCTATGACTTCTGTAAACAATTTTTAATATATCATTGTTAGACCTAGGAAGTTGCAATTTGGGTTTACATGTCAGTATTCATCAGCAAAGCACAAAACTTCATCGGGAGAAATAGAGCATGAAATCACTTTCTCACCCTGCTTCTGTGCATCATACCTAACAACACTGAATCTTAAAAAAAAACCCCACCAATACTAAAGTGGTGTAAAAATAAATTGTCAGATTATTTTCTCAACTCAAAATCAAATCCAGAAGTACACATTCTTCCGTTAGCAGCTAGAAATCTGAACACTTCATTGCAACTGCTGCATTACCTTTACCTTCTATTTTTCATAATTAAAAACAAAAGCTAAAAGAACCTCTAAAAATTAGACTTACAATGTGTGTTTAAATCCTACACATCTAAGAAAGCCTAGTAACAAACAGAGACAAATTTCAATTGTCTCAAGATGCATAGCCAGTTATTAGTGAGATATATTGTTGAACATTAAAGACTTAAATAAGTAAAAATATTAACTGGAATCTGAGAAAAGAGGGCTAAGCAAAACTAGTAGTCCTACAAAATTCATTGGTAGGTTCATGTAGGCTTCCAAAACAAGCACACTGTACTATTCCTCTTTCCACAACTTTAACATCAACTTCTTCAAAGTAGACATCTTTCACTTCTTTTAGAACCTTTTAGAACCTCACTTGTAATGTGGCACAGCATAAGCTAGCAAATGATGAAAATGTGTTTTATATAATGCAGTATTTTGATTTATGAAAAGAGTTATTCATAAGGCTTTTGGTTTAAGACATCAGATATACAAGTACAATAAAAAATGAAAAATAATTTTTAGACCAACTTGCTTAGGCATTCAAAGAGTATTTCGAGGGCTTTTATTTACCGACCTCCTGTTGCTACTGGCAGTTTTCCATTTGCTGATCAGGCAAAATGCAGGTGTACCAAGAGAAGGCCTATCTTAGTTTACTTCTTTATGTGAACATTACAATGTATGGAAAAGTCACAGTTCAATCCTGTCTTGCTTCTGCTTCTTATTCTAGGCTTCAGATCAACCCCATCTGTTTTATGGAAAAAAAGAAAACCAAACAAAAAAAATCCAAAAAACCACACCAAAACCCCCAGCAACAACAAAACCTAGCCATTGAAGAAACCTAGCTAATCAAAGAAATCTAGGTCACTTAAAGGAGATCTAAGGTCTATGTCCTATAGAAGCCGATTAAAAGTTTCTACAAGTCTAGGAAGTTTTCTTCATGCAAAGAAAGAAAAAGTCTCAAATGAAGGCTCCTATCACCCTATTAGAAATTAGTACAATTAGAAGTATATATTTAAATTACTTTGTATGTGTTGAAGGAGTAGAAACAAAAAAAAGAAGTGAAAGTTTCTTCATTTGTAGCTGCTTATTCAGGCTTTCTTTGGCTAGCACAATTGAATAAGAGAAAGATTTATCTGTCAAATGACAGCTCTGTTCCTGTCTGCTGCTTTCTATTCAAGTTTCCTCTGTCCTGTCTTTACCCTTTAATCTTTTGCTCCTTCTCTTTATCCCCTCTACCTTTTTATTTTGTCATTGGAGGGAAAAAAAGAGAAAGTAGGTTTTAATCTCTACTCCATGTTTCCCTAAAGTGAGAGGGAAATGACTATCAAAAAGGGATAGAGACTGGATACTGTGGTCAGCTGATAATTCTTGTCATCTGCTTCAGAGATGGAGCCATAATTGTGATTGTCTCTTGCCTAGAAGAAGGGTATAAAAATGTGGATCTTCCCTGATGTCTTTTCTCATCCTTGAACAGACTGCTTTAGTCATCAAGGTTCTCAGGCTGGATCCATCCTGAATATTTAATTCATGTTTAAAGAGGGAAGCTCTGTCACAGCTGTAAACAGACCTAACATTTTTGTGGGGATTTGAAAGTTAAGGTGTTCACACATTGCTTCAAATCCATAATGTAACTTGGAACTTGTACATTTTGAAAGAGATGAAAAGATAAACAGAGGAGGAGTTTACAGGACAAAATTCAGGCTCTTTACATTGGATCATTAAGCACAATTAGTTGCACCACCCTTGTTACAAGGCAATAAGAGTAAACACTACATATGTAATAAAAAGGCAGTACATCACTGATAACCAATCTATATTCAGCTTACTACCACCTGTAAATGCAGGCAATATGTTTCTTTTAAAGAGGCTTAGAAAGTGGCTCCCAGGATACCTTTAGGGAACGTGTGTTTTTTGAATTAATTAATCACTGGATGTCATCACTGCTCTACTCCACTGCATATGAAACAGCACTTCTCTGGCACTTGAAAATCTTAGTCAGAAGAAGGTTCAAGTAAAACAGTTTAAGATAAATATAACTTTAGTGCAGGAGTTAATTCCAAATGCAAATGGGGGAAATATCAGTGTAGCTTTTATATTATGGATGAGTTTCCTTCATTATTTGTGTTTTTTTCATGCACATCAACAGAGAAGTTTTTCCTTTTTTTTTGCTTTTAGTAACATATCGAGTGAATGCTCTTTCGGGGAAAGTTGTCTTGACAGACACACACCACAGGAATCAAAGCTTTTTAAGTTCTCTACCAGTGTACATTGGTCCTATGATTCTTGCCAACACAGTGTTTTATAGTGAAGAAAGAAACCATTTTTCCAAATATGGGTCTTTTTTTCGTCATATGTACAAACAGAGGTAGGATACCAAAGCATGAATTTTCACTAGTGACCCTAAGGCAGAGTGTGAATCAAGGTCTCCAGAGGGGAAAGGCTAATGCACTAACCTACTGCACCACCAAGTCCCCTTCACTTTCCAATTATCACAGAACCTCTCCTACTGCTGTGACATTCTCCTTGCCACATAGGTCAAAAAGTGAGTTACTGTCAAAAGCGATTCATCTATCAGCTGGCTCAGGAATTCCATAGAATAAAATGACTTTTCCTGAGTATGGTTGCAATATTACAGATTTACTTTCAGGCTTTTTATATCTGAAATCATGACTGTTTTTTCATTCATATGGTATCATGATGTATCCAATTTAGAGACATCTCGTAAGAGGGGAAAAACCTCCTTGGTACTCCTTTCATAATAACACTCAGGTTTATAGTTACTAAAAAACAAAGACCTCTGCTCAAATACCTTTATTGGTAATGCACAAAATTATGTATGAGAGGTCTGTTTTTAAATATGTATCCATCCTATAAATGTGATCCAAATATATTTTTGGGGTTTTTTTCTAACACACATTTTAATTATGAAAAAATGAGCTGACTATGAATTCAGAAAAGTAACATACTCTTAAAAATCAAAATGTCATGATAGTTTTTTTCCTCCCTAACTTTCCAATATCCTGCAAATTATAAAAATAAATATCAAGTGACCCTCTTCAATGATTCACAAGAGTAGCTTATTTGTACAAAATCCCTAAGATTTATGCCCTGATTAAAATAATACTTTCAAACTTAACAGATTTACTCTAATGTTTAAAAGTAATTTTCCCAAATACTCTTCCAATAGTATGAGACGTCTCTTCCTTGAAGGATTTAATAATTTAGTACTACAGATTAAACAACATTAAGTGGTTTCAACCTGCAAACCCTTTTTGCTCCCTTTTTAAGGTTATTGGCTTCATTTTGCCTCAAAGTGTTACACAAGCTTACTAAAGATGCTAAATACTTATGAAGTTCTTGGTCACAATGGTATGAATCAGTGAGTACAAAACCAGGTATTTAACAGATTAATCAAAGTCTCAATTTTATACCAATAGTTAGTTGCAGCTAGTTTGATGTCTAAAGACTTTCCTTTATCCTAAACTTACAGACACTTTCCAGCTTCAGTTTCAGGGGAGAAAAAAAATAATCAAAACCAAATGAACAAAAAAGCCCAAACAAAACTCAGAACTCATACAATTTAACTTTAGTACTTTAACACAGTTGCTCATTCTGACTGTTTTGTAAATGAAGTCTGTAAGTCACGATCCTGCACTAAAAAGTGGCCTCCAACTTCAAAAAATTCTGCACGGGGCTCTGCCAGCAACATTGATCCTACTGCAGTGGTATCAGTGCTGTGTCATCACTGCCCTGCCAATCTTTCGCATTTGCTTCATGCCGACATAGTCAGTATAGAAAGAAACTGTTATAAAAATATTCTCTTGCTTTTTTCCTAAATATTTGTTCAAAATCAAATTCTGTAAATTTCCTGGGTCCTGATCACATAGACATTTTACAATTTGATCTTTGTATCTATTCTTCAGACACTGACTAACTAATGAACCATTACTAAAAGAAAATACCTAGGAGAATTATAGAACGATAGAATGGCCTGAGTTGGAAGGGACCTCAAAGATCAACTAGTTACAACCCCCTTGCCATGTGACACTTTCCACTAGACCAGGTTGCTCAAAGGACCATCCAACCTGGATGCCTATGAATTTTTATATCATTAAAAATCATGGCATATTGTTGTTTTTTAACAGACTTACCAGAAAAATTCTATTTAAGAAGTGTCAATACTTAAACTGAGATCAAATTTTCCCTTTCTTTAGAGAATCTATTCTTAAAAAATTGAGACTACATTCTCTATATAACTTTCAGCCATTTACTTTTATCTAATGCCCTCATATTATGTAATGTTGATCCATCAACCTTTAATTACAGTATTTTTAAGGAAAGCTTAATTTCATGTATTACATGTTGTTTTCAATCAAGATGTCATTGCAAAACTGATCCACAATAGAAAGAAAAGGAATAATTACAGAGACTAAACTATCATAGCAAAGACCTCAGATGTAATTTCCTTAAAAAGAATTTAAAAATCCACCACCTTTTGCTTTAAAATATCTAATGCTAATGTTTTGGTCTGAAAAAGTATGCTGTAATTAGCTAGTACTATATAGTAAAATGACTTCTTAAAGAAGTTTGAAAAACTATTTTTTTTAATCAGCTGAAATATGTATATAATATGTTGTTTTGATTGCCTATAATATTTAACTTTCATCAGCTGCAAAGAGATTTTCTGTGATTTAAAATCCCTAGAATTTCAGCTAATAACATGCAGTTTCTTTGGAAGAAGGAAAACATTTTAAAATAGCAATTACCACTGTAATTGCAAATAGCTGAAAGTTTTTGAATTTTTGATGGTCTGATTCTAGGCTTGATTTGCAACATCATTCTTGATTGCATTCCTCTTTAAATCTTCTGTTGACATTTAGGGTTTGTTGTGGGTTTTTTGTTTGGTTGGCTGGATTTTGTTTGGTTGTTTGGTTTTTTATTACCAGCACAGGTAGAAACTGTAATCTAAAAACTGGAGAAAGAGTAGCTGAAGAGAATCAGGAAGGATGAAGGTAATGATAAAGAACTGAAGGTCTTTCACATGAATAGCCCATCTTCTTTCAGAATGCTTGTAGAATATATTCCAAAACATTCTTCTGAACATATTTTATAAAAATGTTACTCTACCAAATATTTTTAGTTGGAATGAAAATATCAATAATTGCCTTAATAGAGTACTCTTAACTATCCTTTATTTCATTTCACTTCAAAAGTTAAACTACCAAACAACTAGATCACCAGCTCCATCTCCTTCCTGCCTCCTTCTACTTCAAAGGAAGGCAGTTCTTCCTTGGGCTGAATAGCCATAGTCCTAAATACATACTGCATATCCATATATAACTCTCCCTCAATCAAGTTTTTGGAAAATCTAATTGCTTGGTGTCATCAATTGTATTGATAAGAACCACAATAATTACAATTAGCAGAAGAAGATCTGTGTAAGGTTTCATACTATTTTGAAAGGGTTTCAGTGTCAATAATAGCATGCAGTTTGGAAACCCCTTTCATATCTGATAGTAGTTCATGCATTTGTATTTTTACCTCATGGAGTGGGTAACTATTGATGGAGTACTGTATGACAATTTAGAAAGAACAACTGACTATTCTCAGTGTTCATAATACAGATTACAAAATAATATCAACATACATATAGAGTATACACTATATTTTACAATATTTCAATATTTAATAACCATGAAGACACTGGGGAAAATCACAGAATGACTAAGGGCCTGTCAAAGACAAAGATGAAAGTGTTTTGAGATGCACAGTCTGATGAGTCATGTTTTATGGCTGTCTAAATTCTAAAATATTTCCTTTTACTCTCCTTCTTAAATTCTATCGTTTTAAGCACATTCACATTTTTATATATTTGCTCTTCAGATATTGCAGAATTGTGTGATGGAATAAGACAGAAATGACATCTTTCAGAATGTGAAGTTTCAGTGTCAATTTCTCATTTATTTTCCTTCTTTCTTTTGTAACATTTCATGTGAGTACAATTCAAAAGTTGAGGAAACTTTTTTAATTGCCTCACCTTCAGATCTGCATGTGACAGATTGAAAATCAGTTGTTTGTTTACCCTTACCTGCAAGGACAAGAACTTAGGATTTTTTAAGTCTGCATTGGTAAATTTGAACAAAGTTCTATTCTCAGTAATATTTTGTAAGTGCACTTAGTATTTGTCCAAAAACCATAAATATGAAAAAACAAAGAGATAGAGACTATCCCACCTGTTTTGAAAGTAAGGCCATTATGAGCCAGATATGGTAATTATTACCTTCAGGGTTATGAAATTTACTGAGCATATGGCAATTCACATTGACTTAATTAAATGTAGATTTAATTCATTGGTAAGTTTACCTGTACATTGACTAACATTTGCTCTCCTTAAAAAAAAAAAAAAATTAAAAAATCAACATTAAGTGTTAACATTGTAGCACAATAGAAATATCTATTTTTATATGAGTAAATATGTTAAAAAATCCTAGTAATGAGTGCTTACTACCATACATATTTCAAAAAATTCAAAGGAGAAGTCTAAGAGACCAGTTTACCAACTGGTGGTGGATGTTTATGGAAGAACTTTTATGGATCAGATATTTTCTAAACTGTTGCTCTTAAATATCTGAAAATAGGTATTTTTAAATTGGACTGGTGTAAAATGCCCAGAATTTAGGCTCTTAGTGGGGTGTGCTGCTCCTCACCAATTTACTTTGTCATAGATAACAGTTAATTCACCAAAAGGTCAAAAAAAAATACCATTAAATATGCCTAAATTCACTGGGGTTACATAAAAGTGGCAACCTTTCCTGTAAAAAGAGCTTATATATTTGTAACAATTTCACCAGTTGCAACTTACTGAAACAGGTGAAACAGAGCACATTTAAGGATCACTTAACTGGAAAAGTCTAAATGTGCTCATGAACAGATCGCTACTGTGAGAGACCGAAATGTTAATGGTTAATGACTCAAACAAACGGCCATTTGCGGAGGTGGCAGGGTGCTTCGGAGGTGGCTGGGTGCTTCGCTGGGGCCGGGTTTGCACCCTCCCAGATGAGGGGGAGGAGGAGAGTTTTTGTCTGTGTGACAGCTGAAAACCTCTGATCTGCATAAGACAGAGGGGGTGAGCACCCACCATCACCAGAGGCTCTGGGTTTTGAGCCAGATAAGGGAGAAGGCTGACAAGAAGCAGATCCTGGAGGGGGGGGAGGGTGGATAGAGCTTTTTCTCATGCCAATATTCTCCCTTTCGCAACTGGCTCAGGCGTAAAACTCCCCAGTCCTGTCCCAGGGAAGGTACTGGGACATTCACATTCACATGTAGTAGGCCTGAAGGTATTTATCCCTTCTGATGGGGCATAACTGGCTCAACAATGCTAAGAGGAAGCTTTCACGTCCTAGAAAGTGTCATAAACCATCAAAGAACCCGGACACTCCCCCAGACTCATTTATGGAGCTTTCCACTAGAGGACTCCACTTGATTTGCAGTGTTGCAACAGATCCACAGTGTAAAACTCCCCCTGTCCAGGGGACATACTTGGGTGTTCCACCCAAACCTACGTGTATATTAACCCATCGAACTCTGTGTTTCTTGGGCTTTCTTGACCCCCATGGATCAAGACTCTGACCATCACTTCGAACAACAGACATCGAAATTGCAACAATCAAGTCTCATTGCTGGATACACAGGTGGTGATGTCTTTCCTCTCTGCTATCCTTCTCCTCTTATCCTTTCTTCATCTTTCTTTTCCTTATGCATTTTCTTAAGTGATACTTTTATTCTTTTATATTGCTATATTACCATGGATAACAATAACCGAAATGGCTACATACCTCCTTTCCATTGCAACCAAACTGTTCTAAAATATACCCTATATATATAGGTTTATAAACACTGATCATTTAGTGTTATTTCACTCTAATCCACCTCAAGGGATCTATTAACAAGAACCTGAGTTACCCTCACCTTCAGGGATGGGTTGTAACAATTACCTGCTCTTTTTTTTTATTTTTAACAAACAGGAAATTATAATGAAGTAATTTTTTTCCCAAGGAACATTTCCAGTGAATCCCAAATAAGATTTTCCTGTGTTTTGCTCATTCATAAAAACTTACAAAGCATGCTGCAATCATACATGAATTGCTTCTTTTAGTCTTCTACACCTATCTAGTTTTCAATCTTATCCTCTTTTGTTTTTATGATTTTAGAGGTTTCTTTAAGTTTATAGAATATACAATATCTAGTAAAATGGGGTTCAGATGGTAGTGAAATTTTCATACTAGATATAAAAAGAGCAATAACACCAGTAACATGACAGAGCCCTCAGTCTAAACTGCTAATTCCCATTTTCCTTGAAAAAGGTGCACTGCATCAACTTTAATAATGTGAGAGATGCAATCCATTAGTAAATGCTCACCATGGACAACTATATACAATTAATTCACCAACCAATTACAAAACTGGGCAATTTTCCAGCTCTTTTATCTGCAGATCAAACCAGTGGCACAGTCCTCTTGGCTGTCTTCACGATCTTTATAACACCTCGTATGTGCAGTAAGGCAACTGAAATCATTTACTTTTAATAACATCCAATCTACCTGACAAATCAAATTATTGTCTCCCTGATAAGTAATAAAGACAGCTTGAAAACACTGTGAGTCAGGAGTAATAATTGATCTCTTGAATATTTTTTGCCATGCTATGAACTTTGTGCTTCAAACTACCATATCCCAACTGTACTTCAGAAAGCTAAGGCACAGTCACTTCAAACCCTACTGATGTCAATACAGTCATGCTATAAGAAAGACCAATTCATATCCACTTCCTCAGAATTCCAAACCAATACACTTTGTTAATGTGATCAAGTCACATGTTTTGTGATGCAAATGTGTAGGTGAATTTGTATCTAGGTTAATAACAGTTTGGATGCAGTCGCAGACTTTTCTTTAAATAGTCCATATAGGAAATGTCATATCTCCTTTTGACGTTCCCAAGAAACTTCCTTCTGCTTTCATGATGGAAATTGTCATTCCATAGATGTCTATGTATTTTTACATGTCCATTTCAATAAAGGAACTACCATGTCTAAGCTTCTGAAAAAAATATGAATCCCTACAAACTTTTTTCCTGTTTTCTCCCAGACGTTTCTTTTCTTTAAATTCTTAAGCAGTTAATAATGTGATTTGTAATTTCTTCTATAAATTGCCTGTCTTCTCAGACATGAATGTGAAAGACATAGAAATTAGTATTTTTTATTTCTGAGCTATTTCTTTCCATCATAGAAGGAGAAAGAGACGCTGTTGGCCAGAAGTCAACATTAAAAACAGTTTAAATGTGAACCCTGTAGGAAGGAAAAAGTTTGCTGGCAGGTTTCTTAAAAAAAGATCTTAAAAAAAGATCTTCCTAGGTCTTTGCTAGTCTTTAGCACAGAACAGTTTAGGTTCCGAACAGTCTTCCTGCATTTTTACTCCTGTCCTTCACAAACAAAATTAAGTCTAAGATCAACTTTTTTTTTTTTTTTTTTTATAGATAAGAATAAGATCAACCTTAAAAATGCCACGAAATCAAGAAGAGTTTTTTTTAGTGGAACACAATGCAGTGTGGCTTTCTTTAGGCAGGATTAAAAATCAAATTAGAAAATTTATGGGGCCTCTGGTGGTCTAGTGGTTAGGGTGCAGCACTTTCACCGCTGCGACCTGGGTTTGATTCCCAGCCCCCCGGGCAGATGGAGCTCGTCAGCCCTGTGAGGCAATCCATCTAAGAGAAGGTCACTCTAAACAAACCTACGTCCTGAGACCCTCACTGCCACTGTCCAAGCTTGCTCGGCCCCGGCAGATGAACCTCAGGATTAAAGGGTGGGCTCAGTTCAGCGCACGCTGGGTCTCACCTAAAAAATCCACTGCGCAGGCTCGAAGGGTTAATGACCTTTCCCAAATCTTCGCTTGCAAAGACTGGCCATTATTAGAAAATTTATTCTTCTACCGAAATAACAAAACAGGCATCCAATCTATCGCCTCTATCACCTCTATTGTGCACAGCAGACCATTCATAAGTAAAGCCATCAAAATTGTTCTTATGATACATAAGTAATTTAAAGTGATAATTTATGTCAGTGACCATATTTGGAAAAAGTAAGAATGAAAGAGTAAGATTTACAAACCAAGTGAGGCATCTGAAGTGGGACTTTGATCAAATACTGGTATGTAAATTGAAGACATAAAAAGGCATACATAACCACATAAACTTTTATCACTAATACTCCTAAATTGCCTAGCACCCTGCTTTTGCATGTCTCCAAAACTACACCATATCAGTCAAGGCTGAGAACTTTGATACCTAAACCTAACCGAAATTCTCAGACTCAAAAGTTCCCTGATGTATCTTCACTGGAGCACACAAGTTCCCTTACTATGCACTACAGAAGGAACCTTGGCATCTGACCTGATGTGATAGATTTCCACTCAAGTTCTCCCCATATTAAACTTTGAGTATGCAACAGGGAGACTCACATAGTCTAAGTTCTTTTGGAGTTCCACGTCCTTGAAGCTCTTACACACATATATTTCAAAACAACCCTAAAAGCTTTCAATACAACAACCATAAGACATTCTCTCTAACGCAGCAAAATGTGAGTTATAGCATTGGCATTTTACTCATTAATACCAGTCATTAATTTCTAGATGAGTTTATTGTTTTGCTATTATCAACATATCCTATATTCATAGACAATAAAAATAGCATTTAGGTGTAATGGGAATGGCATATTTACAGGAAATGAATTAACTATTGAGGAAAAAAAAAAGATATTGCTGACAGAATCACCCAACACCTACCATCTCAAAAAAGGCACTAGCATACATATGCAAACAAGTTCAAACATATTCCACATTGCTAATATGGAACTAGTTTATGCTGCAAATACACAGTGTCCCCTGCTGTGATGAAAGGAGACATACCCACCATATTAAAGTTATGCTGAACAAAAAAGGAGATTTTACGAAAAGATCCAATTGCTATAAAAGTACAATCCTAACAGCTCCAGTGACTACCAAGGAGAGCAATACAGCCTTGATATTTAAATGCATCCTCAATTTGATAATGAAAAAATGCATAAGAAGAAGAAATCAGTGTCATATGCTGAAAATTATATTATTTGCTAATGAAGGTAACCATCACAAGTCAAACAACCACGATTTTCATAACCATCTTCAGTCATTTCACAATACACAAATCTGCAACTTGTTGTGTGCACCTTTGCCATACAAACAAATAACTTCAGCTCTTTGGTGAATTAAAGCCTGACATAAAACACTAATAAACACCGTGGTTAATGAGATGTGTTGAAAGACCAGCTGAGAGTGTATATCAAGCAAACATCACAAAGAAACATTTTAGGAGTAGACAAACAAAAATAATTTTAGATTTCAAAATACCATTCTATTGAAACAATCAGAAAAAAAAAACTGACTTGACTTAATCAATAAACTATGAAAAATTCATATGCATATAGTCAATAATTTTAAAACACTCAAAATGCTTTTATGTTGATTTTGCAATTTTTAGTACAAATTAACTAATAATTATTACCAAAGGTTTTTCTTAAGATACACATCAAAAAAGTCCACTTTTCAAAATTTCAGTTATCTAATTGCAAAAATGTCAAGAATTCATTTTCAAACTAAATTAGGGATCTTCTACTATTGACCCATACTAATGCCACTCCTAATTTCAAACCATGAATTATTTCTGTTGAAAAATAATTTTGATGGAGAATTCCAAATCAAGTTCTACTATCAGATCTTCTGAGGCTGAGCATAAATTTAAATTGTAAAGCACAATGTGTTAATACAATCTTTCCTTAAGTTATTCATTTTCATAGAAAAAGAAGAAAAATACTAAGCCATAAAAAGGTATCAATAATATTTTTCAATTGAAAAAATACTCATTCCATGGCATTATTTTTCTTTTTTTTTTCTACTTCAATTTAAAAAAAAAATCTCAGAAAATCAGTATATTTACCACCTCTGTTGAAATTCTACATGTGATAATTTGTGCACATTAAACCCATTGAAAGCATCCAGCTCAAATTTTTCATCATAAATAATTGACTTTTTTGGCCTTGCTTTTCCCATTCTCTGAAGCATTGCAGGTTTTTAGAGGAAAACAGTCAAAAGTGGAGAATACACTCATTACTAAATACCTTAGGCATTACATATCATGGTACGTATAAAGTGTAAGCCAAATAGTAAGAAATTTTATCACATGTAAACACATTAATCTAATGAATTAATTGAAGACAAGTCTCTACACAGCTGTTCAAGAAGTTCAAGTAGTTGGAGGAGCATGACACATAGGAAGCAACAGCCATCTTCTTTCTCATCTTGCTTCCTTGGAGTCTGTGTTAGTATTACTATTATACATTTCCCGGATTTCCAGCTTTGCCAGTTTGACAGTCATATCTGATTCTTGGTCTTAACTCAGCAAAATTATGGCACCATGAGTAACCTTCTTCCCCATTTCCCCTCAAGGGTCCATTTCTTGTTCCCCGGTGACACCAAACCAACCAATCAAACAAACAAACAAAAAAAAACTGATTGAAAAACTAAGTAAGTTTCTAAAAGAAGGTCCAAGAGAAGATTTCTGTCAGAAAAAGCAAAAATTTCTAAGATGGAGTTTGCTAACTTTATGATGCTAATACGAGAAACTTGGAGACCAAGAAGGTCCTTGTTGGTCCTGAGTTTCAAAGTTTCTCACCCCTTATATTCTTTTACCTAATTCTATTCTCTTAACTATCAGTGTATCACCACATTCTGTATGTAGCCCATGCTTTCTTAAAACATGTTTATCTCCTAAATTATCTGATTTGAATTACTCCAACTAATATTCTTAGGATTTGTCACTCATGATCCATGTAATAAGGTCCCTCACCCTCAAAAGCCCATTTAAGCCATTTTCAGTGAAAAAGTAATTGATGCATTTCTTCACTACCTCCAGCTTTACTGTTGTGCCTTTTCTCCTCTCATTCTTATTAGTTGCCTTTCTCAATTCTTCATCATTTCCTCCCGCTTTGCTGTTTTTTTCTTAATACTCATTAACACTTGTTAATACTGTTTTCCTTAGCAAATATGAGGAATGCCAATAGCAATGATTCATTCTTTTGCACACACTGCCTGCCAGGTTCACAGTGCAACTTTGCTTTAAGAGTATCAACACTACAGATTTGGGAGAAATTAAATAAATCAGAACTATATTTAAGCCTTTCTCCTTTGTCCTCACCAATGTGAAAAAAATAAAAATGTAGTGTAGCACAAAATTAGGGGGTAAATATTCTGGTATTGCTCTCCCCATTTGCATATTCTGGGTTTATCTGAAGTTCATCATGCTTATTTCTGGACTTACTGTATATGAGTAAGACATGTATAATCAACCCTTAAACCAAATTTCTTTCCTGCTCCGTGGGCAGGTGTTCAGCAGGCAGCTGTTCAGCATGTGAACTAAAAATTAAAAAAAATATCCTTACCTTTTAGGTGGATCTGTGATAAGCTTCACTCTGCTGGAAATCGCTCTCATATACATCATGCACAAGCCCTACAGGCTAAGAGACCAGTACCTAATAAAAAATTCAAAGTCATTGCACGTAATGGGTAATGAAGTGCTGGTTCTAGGCAGCAGCACAGGAACTTCAGGTGTTTGCTTAATATTCACTAAGCGTACTCCTAAATAGTCCATGCACATTTTTAAAAATTTCTTTCACATAATGCTGCACTATTTTGGATCCTATAAAAGACACTTGTTCAATAATATCCACTAAGTAGCTGGGCCTGGGGAAAAGGTAGCATTTGCACAGAAGAATTAGAAAGACATTTAGTAGAAAATGACATATCTGTGAATACAGCATTCAGAATATTGTAAGAACTTAGGCAAAGCAAGTTAATGTTTACATTACTTATATTTCATTTGCAAAAAAGAATTTTAATTACTAATTTAAACACATTTAAAACATACATAACACAGACAGGAATACGGGAAGAGGTTAACATGAAATGATCATATAGATACATTAAAAGTGTAGTGCAGTTAGTGAGCTTTTGAAATAGTAAAAATAACACACAAGTAAAATAAAACATATCTTTTAACAACTAATATTTTTTTCTTCAAACGTTTTTAGAGTCACTTAGTTTTCAAAAAATTTTGCCACCCAGCTGTTATATACTGTAAGGTTCTAATGGATAGGTAAGTAAAGAAGAATTGAAATACAAGTGAAGGAAGAAGTAAAATTATATAAGAGGAAAACTATAATATGAAAGAAATTGGGCTGTACTGAGATTCACAGCTCTCAAGAACAATAAAATCTAAATGTATGCCTCAAAATTTAAAAGGCCTTGAAAATGGTCATTCACTTCTACAAAATATATATTGATTTGGCTTACAGAAAGAGAATCCACAGATGTTTTTGCATAAAGTACCTTCATGAAAAAATATTTTAAAATATTGAAAAATAATATATAGAAATGTAGGCTGAATCTGTCTTTCTAACTCCGTAAGGACAGACTCTTCCTTGGTAAGAAAGGAACCTTTAACATTGTTACCTCTAACATTGATAAGTCAATTTAGCAGAGCCTGTGAGCAGTGTGGCAGTAGCCTTAAAATATTTTAAGAACAATGTCTAGTGCACACCTTTTTTCTTCATAATACATACTAAAAATTTAAGTAGACTTTGGCATAATTCTGTTATCCTCACTCAAAATTTGGAGATCCAGGAACCATCTGCCTCCTCCCAAAACACTCCTGAAACTCCTCATAGTTTTCCTGTCTTCTTCTATAAGCAATAAATTTAATAAAATGCACAAATGCATCTGTGTCCATGTGGATGTCTGAGTGAACCTCAAGGGGGAGAAAACATTATAGCAAAGGAAGACAAAAGTAGAATTGATTTGGCTTAAAAATATTCAGGCAACAGAAGGACTGGATTACTTTCCAGTGCCCAGTACTGTTCCTCACTTCTTCTCAAGGGAGAGTGAAATAATTGCCTATTTTTGTTGAGAGGTAGAACATTGAAAGACAGGTAATGACCATTCTGATGCAAGATCATAATACCACAAACTCTGAAAACTTATGTAAGTTGAGCAATAATCTCAGGGATGTGGATCTTGAAATATAGTTATGTTCCTCCATCTTAGTATGACATCTTTCAGTGCAAAGAAAACCTGATGTACACACAGGTAGGATTCATACAGAAGAGAAGCCATAAGGGAGAAAAATGGGAGAAAATGGAACATCTCCATCAATAAGCAAACATAGGCTAAGCACAGGAAATAGACCCAAGCCAGTTCAAATACAGGTAGAGCACTATTGTAAGTCTATTTTTGCATGCCCGTTTAAATTCTGTAAGCCTCCATAAATGCAGTTATCATTACCATTGTTGCCTTATCATTCTCAGTGATTGCTCTCTTTCAGTCAAGTACAAAGGCAGGCTGAATATAAATGTTTTGTCATAAAACTGCTATTCAAACAATAAAAAGGGTTATAATAGTACTAAAAAAATCACCCCCAGGGCTGCAGCACAGACTGGTAGTATGCATATTCAGACAGCACAAAGAAGTTCTAGTCACATATTTCTACCCATAGGACCCTTCCACTGCATCTGTACTTAATATCAGCGTGTTGCCAAAAATAATCCAGATATTATCAGGTAGTCAAGGTATATAAAACATTTTGGAATCTCTTTCAATAAAGGGAACACAGTTTAATGCTATTGTGAATTTGTGTTGAATTCAGGAAACATCAACAAATTTAACTTAAGTCTTTAATTTTTAAAAAGAAAAACGCTTCCACATGTTTTCTGCCTTTATCCAAAAATGCTTTTGTTGGTCCTAGGTCTAGCCATGTAGTGCCACCCAGGGGCCAACTGCAACATGCTTCAACATCTTGCTAAATGCACTCGAAAAAGCATTATGTAATACATCCCAGACTGTCTTCTGCACAGGCTTGAGTATTCTTTTTAAAATGTCTTAGAAGTTTTAGTATTCCTTTTTTTGTGTGTTTTTTGGGGGGGGGGGTTTGGGGGTTTTTTTTTGGTTTTTTTTTTTTTTTTTTTGGTTTTTTTTTTTTTTTTTTTG
>NW_016690250.1:469660-551324 GCF_001604755.1 Lepidothrix coronata | reverse complement strand
TTTTGTCTGTGTCCTAAATTAGGTGCTGTATAAAGGAAAAAAAAAAAAGAAAAGAAAAAAAAGGGAAGTAATAAAAAAGACCCGACTCTGGAGGCTACATTTCTCAGTGGGCATTTTCTTTTTTTCCTGAAGATTCACTACCGTATTAATGATGCAAAACAATGGGCATGTATAGTTGGTTGTCACCGCACTCACAACACTGTCAGAGCACAGCCCAAATCCTGGCCCCAGCTCTTACAGGTGAAACTTAAAAAATCACTCCAATAAAGCCTTAACTTTCTTTGATACTTAAACATTTATTTCCTATATTTAATTAAAATAATGATCAAAATCATTGTACTTAATTTTACTGAACGATCTGATGCTGGAAGAGTTGCTGGTTTAGGCAATTAAAAATAGAGACTAAGCATTTAGAAATTACAGAATGTTTCTTTTTTTTTTTTCCCCAATCAAACCTAAGATACAGGTTCTAACGGTTTCTTCATTTTAATTGTAAATGACCCTATATGATTCAACAGGAATCTGAGAAATTATGTACTTCTAGTGTGATAATTTCTCAGTTCTGATAAGTATTTTCTTCCAGTCCATGGCTTTTGGTTTAGTGACTGGGAGATTTATCCTTACTTCTGTATGTCTGCTGAGCATGTTTGTCAAACTGAGAGAGAATTTCAAGAGATCCAATCCAAAATGGTCTGTTACATCTGAAGATCTCTTTTTTGAAAATTACTATTAATACAGAATATAGTAGTCCTCTCAGATCTGAGAATGAAGCACATCAAAACATAAAATATACAGGCAGTTCAATAAACATTCCAGGGGCAACTAAAGGTGATGGGCTTGGTCCTTTGTGATTTGTATCCTCCATGTATTATAGTCTGATTAATTCCCTTTGCTAAACCAGTACCAAAGACCAGTGTAAGCATTTCAAAGTGATAATCAGAACATTTAATCTAATAACATGTTTGAATTTATGCCTGCTACAATATGGGTGATTATCAGATGTTAAATATACTGTGCCTGGAGAAAATAAACTTTATATATGAGTGGGTTTTTTACCTACAGTAGCTTCCTAAGAGCAGTCTTGGAAATGTGAGAGTCTTAGCCCACAACTAGCTTCAAATCTATTCCAGCTTTGGTCCCATGGAAGAATCTTTTACAGGTTGTATCAACAAGAATCTTTCTTCCAACTTGATCTTCTTTTTGACATATGCAACAGGCTCAAACAGCTACCTCTAACATGTTTTTTCACTTGATATCCATGATATTATATTTTTCACTTGGACTTTCTGCTTCTAATCTCTGTCTTCTTATTACTATATTTTTCTTTCATAATTTAAGCATCACTATCCTAACTGCCTATAAACATAGTCCCATTCAGGTCTGAGACTTCAACAACAGCAGAGACTATAAAGAATGGTGTTCATGTACTTAGTACTAACAATTTTGATTAGTCTCCGCAAAAAGTGTGCATTACTAGCAATTTCAGTCCATATTGCACCTTAGACAAGGCTACTGAAAAAGCAAGTCAGGTTAGTGTATGCTGAGTTTACAGAGATCTTATCACTTCCTAGCAGTTGTCTACAAAGTCTTCCCTAATCAGCTCCCTACCTCTTTGAGGACAAGACTTAGAGATAGTTTGAAGGATTGCCGAATTTTTAATTTTATCGTGGGATTTCTTCCCAGTTTCCACTACAGATCATATTTTTGTCTAGTGAACAATACACAGCACACATTTTGAATGAAAAAGTACACAATATAACCTCTCTTTTTCTACTATTTCAAATTTTCCCATAATGCGAATATTACAGAATGTCATTATTTCTTTTGTTCAGACATAAATCACTCTATGTCTTGTTTCTTCCAAGCTGACAGTCTAGTCATCTTTTACTGCATTGTCCACTACTGGTCCTGTGAAGGGTACTCTCTGAGGTAGCACTCCTGTAGTGATGTCCTGTGAGAGATGGAAAATACTGAAATTTGAAAACTGAAAATTGATGCAGTTCCATTCTTACAATTTTTCCTCAAAAAGCAGACTTTTTCTGGCCTTTTATCTTTAGAGAGGTTACAGTTGTGGTTCTTCCTTTGGTCTTTTAATGCCGTTCTGCCTAATGTATTTTATACAACACTGCAGATCCTCTATTGTATCCACAACTTCAGAGCACTGCCTATTCTCTCTGAGCATCTTCCTGGTCTTACTTTGCTCTTACTTAGCAAAATAAAAGACTTTTTAAATTTGGATTGGTCAGCAACAGTTTTCCAAAGTCTTCCAAAGACCCACTAAGGTTTCAGCAAAAGGATTCAACTAGCTCCCCAACATGCAATATTTAAACTTGCCTTTAAATAACTCTCGAACACTTTTAGACTTTCATCTTTGCTTATAAAATACTCTCTGAATTTCTCTAATACAACTACTCTTCTTAGATGATTTAAGTGAGAACAACTGAAAAAATCAAGTGACTGTCATCCTATCAAAAGAAGCAACACCACCACTTAATGTCTTTATTCTGAAGTATCTATTTCTTTCAGTTACTGGAAGTGCTCTTTAAACCTTATTCAGAGAATTTGCAACTCTATTTTTACATTAACAATATTTTCTCATTTACATGTCGTATTTTATCTAATTTTACTTGTGGTATTATATTTTCCCGAGGAAACATTCTGATCTGTGGAGTTCAACAGAGGCCTTTGCTGTTATTATCTGAGTTGCAGTCATTCTCAACTATACACTACTATACACTACTAGGTACTGCACACTAATGAAGCAGAGTGTGTAGTAGAAGCCATGGGCTTTCACAGCTACTGTTTCCCACAGACAGGACCAAAAGCATGTGGATGGTAGCAGAGGCAAGGTAACAAAAAAAAGACCTTACACAATCACTGTCAGTAAGGATGCTGTCCAGATTGGCAACCATATATGCAAATGTGAGCAAAACTAGACTTAAATCTCTGCTTACATGAAATGTCACAGCAGCAAGGAAGAAGGCTGCTCAGTTTCCACACTGGAAGGAGAAAACTAACTGAAGTATGCCACTAACCTGGGGAAGAGGATACTGGACATTTGAAGAAGATACTTTGAACATCAAAAGCAGCAAATATAAGAACTAAATAATTTAGCATCCTGAGATTCACATGTATTTACAGATATGAAAAAGAAACTGAGGAAAGAACAAGTCCAGGACCATCTCAGGCCGCTCCAAAAGTTTTGAAAATCTGTCACTGTGAATATAAGAAAAATGCAATTGGACATGAAAGAGATCTATCAACTTAGACATGTGCAGAAATAACTTGCTGTAGGAACAGAATTACAGGAATGTTTTAAGTCAGAAACACTGACAGAAAGCATGAAGGAAAAAAAATAGCAAGATATCTGTTAGAATTAGATATGTTTTTAATCACTATCACATTCAGAAAGTTATATTCATAAAAACTTGGGACAATATCTGACCAGAAAGAAAAAAACAGTTTAAATAAAAGAATTAGAAATCAATAATACAGTAAAGAAAAATCTTATGGTAATTTAGAGTAGCTTGTAAACTGAATGAAAAACTAATTTGGCTACACTGTGATAGCATGAACCTCCATATTGAGTCACAAATACTAAATTTAACGTGCACTTGCTTTGTTGTCAAATACTTTCTTTGATGAATTATAGTAGAATCACTGTCATTCCTGACACAAATTAAAACTATATTTTTTACTTCATACAGAGGTTTGGTTTTTCCTACAGACATCTGTATAACCTTAGAATTTTAAGTTGAAGCTATTGCATACCCACACACCTCTGGCTTATTATACCTTCACTGATTTGAGAAAAAACCTTGCTTCAGCCAGACTGTGGACTAATCCCTAAGGCCAAATCATTCTTTGACAAAAGCAGGAAGTACTGTCCTAGAATATTACTTCAGGCTCACCTCCATATTTTAGCAGGCTGATCATATTTCTAAGAATATGGTTTTGCATTCTTTGAGATGACAAAAAGCACCTCAAGCATTTACCTATTTACTTAGTTTACCACTTAAAGATTTTGAGACCTAGTTCCTTTTGTGAGTTTTTCACTATAGAGTATTTAGAACATCTCTTTCCTCTCTGTTTTAAACCACTATACGGATTTTGGTACTGACTCTCAATTAGAACAGCACATAGTCCTCTCATTTTCAGTAATTGGGTCTGAACAGTAAGTTATGTCACTTCTTACTTGACAGAGGACAATATGAATTAGAGCAATAAGAAAATATATTTCAGTAAGAAAATAAGACTTAAGGTGAAGGAATCTCAATATTACACATTAGGAATCAAAGATTATATAAATTTGTTATTTTAATACAATCTAAAATTAACTATTAAACATTAGTTCAAAATTCAGATTAAACATTGCAAAAATCCAGTTGTATTGAAATATGGACATGTGGATGCCATTTCAACATACAGCCAGGTTTTTGTCATGGCATACATCCATAATACAATCATGTGAAATATGTATTACAACCTCAAATAAGATAAAACTGATTTGACTATTTCATAAAGTATTTACAGGCAATAGACCAAACCTTGTAGCTCCCCTAAATCAAAGCAGCTTTATTGAAATCTAAGCAGCAGCACAGACAAAGTGATGAAGTAAATTTTTTCTTATAGGTAAAAAATTATCTTTTTAAGCATTTTGAATAATAAGAATATATGTTAATGTTTCTTAATTTGTATTGATTTTCCCACCTAAAGCAAAAATAATCTCTGTCAGAGATCCAACTTCAGTGCAAGGATCAATGGATATGCCAGATATGTCCATAAAACTGGCTTCACAACCTCCTTTCCCTTCTCAGCTACTTCTGTTGAGATTTATATCCTGTCAAGTCCATAGCAAGCACTTACTTCTTAAGCCTCCTCTGCAATATTTTTTTCTTAGTCTGGACCAGAAACACCAAGTAAGACAAGCAAGGCCTTCAGCATGTGACAGTAGAGCTGAGCGTGCTGCCTGGAGGTGGGGAGAGTGCTCTCCAGCCTGGGAAACCTCAAACTGTCAGTGAATGTAGTGTTTAGTAACCAAACGTTCAACATAATTAAAGAAATAAAAACCAGTCATTAAACATCACACACAACCTTCACACTCAGATGATACTCAAATATTATGTATAATGTACATATTCGGTCCCTCTGTGTTTGGCACACAAGTTGGATTTTACTCACCATTTGAGTAAAAACATGGAAGAAATTTTAAAACACAAATATATGGATGTTTCTTAGATTCTTTAAAGGGCTTTTTGAGAATTTTTAACATGCTTTTTTCCTCCTACAAAGGGAATATCACTCAGTTAAACAACAAGTAGGTTCAGCTGTTATGGTTACATACCCAGTAAACAAAAACTTGCAAATAAATTTATTCTTGTTGAAAAATTGAATAAATCTAGGAGATAGTCACAGATGCAGGAAGGTTCCTCTGTACCCCTTGAGTTCATTAAGAAATTGAAAAAGAAAATTACCTCTTCTACTTATGTAGTCAGTATCAGCTTTATCTAGAAACAGCATGGTTTCATTAATATCTGTCACAACATTAGCATTATATTAGAAATTGCTTGAAGCCAATATCCCAGGTACAACAGTCCTAAACCCTGGGAAAGGTGAGATATAAGCTGTGCAACACAGAGTGTCTTTGCATCTTATGAATGATGGTTTACTGCTGGAAAATTTTACTCTTCTTTCTCGGTCTCATCTATCTAAGAGTTTTTCATATAACCCATGGCTAACAATGTATTTTTCTAGGCTAAATTACTGAAGGCATAATGATATTCAGAAAGTGAAAAAAAAATCACTGAATTATATTATTGCTCAATATAAATATTTGCCCAGAAGTGTTTCTCTAATCAATATTTAAAGTGAGTCAAAGGAAGTTTAATAGCTAAATCATGCTCTCATTATATGTCATCATCCTTTATCTGATATCTTCTGAAGCCACAGACCCCTCAGAGGTTGGGAGAAAGCAAACAATTAATTTCAAAAAATTTTCCTAAGAAAAAACTGCTCATTTCAAAAAATATAATAAAACTGGATTAACATTTTCATGCAGTCAGAAGGGCACCAACATAATTCAATAATTTCTTTAATAATGAAATATACTTTGATCCTATTATATGTTTCAGAAATAATTATATTCTGTCAAAGCAAAAAAGAAAATTAAAATACAATTGGTTCACAAACAAAAATCATTGTAATTCATGAGCAATATATGGATATCTATTTAGTAGAAAGACTGTACTTAGGAATTGTGTGTGTATGGTGTTCATATGTGCTCATGCACGTATTGTTGTGGTGCCTACCAGAAATGACTGCTATATCTGCCCATATGCCATTGTGACAGCCCTGTGCTGAAATCCAAATTAAATCTGTATTTGCACTAAAATTTTCAGTGTATCAATGAATAAAACATATTGCTGGTTTCTTTCTGTTATGAAGATATCTCCTATTTTGTAAAAAGTGTTACTAAACCCTCCCATACAAACATGAAATAGAACTTTTTAAGTTGCTGATGAGAAGGAGCATCGAAGAATGAGAAAATAGTCACTAAAAGTACTAAAGTATTTACTTATGGCATACTTCTCTCTTACAATGCCAGCTCTGAATTGAGAAACCAAAGCTGTAGGTGCTACGCTAGACACTGACCCAAACAAAGGTCTCTGCCCCAAACTGCTTACTATGACAAACACAAGACCAACAGAAATTCTAGTGCTGAGAGAGAGATAGAAATGTCAAGGGAAAAAATACTATCAATGGAATTGTCAGTAGTCTCTAAATACCAGTCAGGTTTATTAATTACAAATTATACTGTGAATGTGCTACTTTCAGGCTCAAAAAATGAAAGTTGCCTAGGGGAATGAATGCCTAATTTCTGCAGGAGCTCTGAATCCAAATCGAGTTTTCTAGGCAATTTTGCATACATCAGTTGAATTTCTAGGTAAAACAGAAATATTTTTGAACCCACATAAATGCAGACTGTGAGTCACTTCACTCATTATTAGATAAAGTGATTATAATGTGGGTTTTTTTTAATTCAATGCAAAAAAAATTATCTGCATTACTTCTCCAAACCATAAATTCATCTTTGAAAAAAAATATTTTACACTTGAAAGTTCTAGTTAATGCAATATTTTCTGTGTAAAGCTTGATCTGCTGTGGCAAAGTATCAAAGGTGGTACAGACCTCTCAGATCAGAAAAAATCAAATGAGCATTTTTAGTCTCAAGGGCCTTTTGTTGTGAAACTGGGAAAAATATATTGGCACACAGGTACAGTTACTCCACTGCTCTCTCTGCTATCATACTGGTGGTTTGAACAACTACAAGAGTCAAGACAAGCTTAGCCAAAAGATGAGACAATCAAGAGTCAGAAAAACAAAATAATTAGAAAAAATTACCTGAACAAAACTAAATGCAACAAAAGCCATTAGATATCATCTAATAGAGATGATCATCTAATATCTAATGAGATTTTTATTTATAGGAAAATATTTTAAGACAATCTTTCAAGAATCTTGAAAGAAATAACATTAGAGAAGTAAGGTGGTGTAGAAGTGATACTACTAGACTGGAAACCTGGAAGGACTGCTGCTGACTACTATTCATTTTCACTATGTTAAAACAAATGTCATCTTGCATTTCTTATTGTATGTAGTAGTTTTTACCTATGTTTTAGCAAAACGATGCATGAATTCACTCTTACCTATGACATGCTTTTAGATGGTCCCATAAAATGTCCTTCAAAAACCTGGATTCATTACACTACTAGACTCCAGTGCCCAACATTGTATTAGGGCCATCTGCTTTATGGTCAACTTTGGCCTCCCTTTCATTTTCCATTGCCTCAATTCTTCTCTGTCAGTGGAGAAAATACTTGCTTTCTCTCTACTTCTTCTATGTGTTGCAAAGATACATATATAGTGGCATCATTCAGCAGAGCTCTGGCTGTGTTAAAGTGGATCCCTGTTCTGTTTTGGAATCCAGATAAATGTGAGAAAGGTCAATACTGAGCTTAAGTACTGTCAAACAAGCATTCCCAACCTCTTCATCTAACACCACTTAAAAATATTTAAATTTGCACATCACAAATAATAGTTATGTTAAATTTTTATCCAGCTGGGCTTTTGTGGATGTTTTCTGGTCAGATCACAGACATCAAACACCAAAATAAGTTCATCAGTCTGAATTTGGGATACAAGGTACAGGGCATAAGAGAAAAATATTTTTGCAATGTAAGGATTACATGCTACATAACCATACAAATGTACTAATAATGCCAAGAAAAAAGGAGGGAGAAGAAAGGTAAACTTAGATCTTTAGCACTGTTTTTAAATCTGGCTTCCAGAATCTAACTTAGCACAGAGTGACCCCAATAGTGAAAGAGGTATGTGGGATAAGCCAGAAAGAAACTACATACGAGTAGCAGGGTGGCAAAAATGTGTCTCCTTGGCCTCAAACTATTAATTAGCAACTAGCAAAGCTGTACCACAGATTCACTGCTCCAGCATTCTTCCTCCAGAGGTTGCTGCAAGTCTGCCTCATTATCATCTGGATGGAAAACAACACTCTTTCCTGGGAGTTTGCTGCAACAGTCTTATTGATTAAGTTCCCACTGTGTTAAATCATTCTGTAGCTTTCACTTCATTCTCCCCACCTTCCTACCTCTGAATAATAACAGCTTTGGTGGATTTATGGGGTTGGTGCAGTAGATGAGGAGCATTTGATAAACACCATAGCATAATACATTTTTTATTTATGCAGTGCCCCTAGTTTCAGAATGCCAAGACAGTATTTAAAAAAGCAAAATCAAACTAATCTGACTTTGTTCTTGCTTGTATCCTGCTTCTGTTATACTTAGGAATCTCTGCCAAACATCCAAATGTGTCCTTTCCTGGATGTAGTGAATTTGAAATAACATGCAAAAAAATCTAGTAAGGCAGCGATTGCTCCCTCTTCATCATCCTTCAAGCTGGAGCTACCCAACAACTTTTAAATACATTTCATGCTATTTTTTCATAGGCATACAGCTGAGATATGCAAATCTATGTAACACATTTTTAAAAAATAATAAAGCAAGAATAAAACTTTAATTTCTACTAGAAATAAAACTGAATTATATCTTCTTGTGAAATAACCTATCTAGAATCATGGATCATTACATCACTGGGACAACCATAAAGGCTTAGGCTTAAGGTTACTCTAGGCTTAGCTGTGTTATTTTGGACCTGGGAGTAACTGGATATTTTTTTGAATGAGTCATGGACTAAGGACACAGTAAGGGTTAAATTTCCTTAGAGGATCCAGGAAAGGGTAGACACAACTTTTCCAAATGGGCCCTGAGCTATCCTGAGGAGAAGTGGGCTGATAAGGAAGCCTCAGGAGAGATGATCTGAAAGTGTAAAACTAATTATTATTATCCAGAAAAAAAATAAGTAGAAAGTGGCTAAAAGCATAACTTAAGAAAAGATCAAGATAAATGTATGTTAGAAAGGACGAAAGAAGAAAATGGGGCTGGAACAGCTTTTTGGAAACATGTCCAAGTGATAAATTTCAGTCAATAGGGATTTTCAGGTGAAAACATAATATTTCTCATTCAGAAAACAAAACAAAACAAAACCCCCAAGACGTCTGTTACAATATCCAATCACTAGGGCACTTTAAAAATCTACAAGAGGAATTCCTATTATGCATAGAAATGTCATCTTTAGTAAAACATTAACAAAACTCAAACTCAAAATGCACCATTTTGAATTCAAATCTGCACTTGTGAAGTGCAGATTTCACAGATTGTTGTATGAGGATGCACTAGAGTTCAAGATTTTTTACTATCTATTTCATATTACTGATCATTAATGTAATAACCTTTCTGATTGGCTTTTATTCTGTCCATGGTTGCACGTGGTTTCTACCATGCTGCTGCCAGCATCGAGTAGATTGACTCCCTCCAGACAAACAGTACGGCAGCCTTTCTCTTTCTTACAATCATTTTTTGTTACAAATGTGCCTCTTAGGTATGTTCAGCTGATGGAGACCAGTGATGCTGCTCATCTTATGGACTCTATCCTGTAGCACTGCAGGTCTCGTCAGGAGCAATGTCAGGACCTGAGCCTGCAGCCAGTGTGCTGCTCTTCCCTTCTGCAACCAAGGGAATATTTTTGCTTTCTGCATTTACTTCTGCTTTGATATACCATTAATTCATTACTGAGAGGAAAAATATTGACCAAAAAAGAGGAGGGAAAATTGCCAATACTTTAAGTTACCAGACACTTTGATTCAACAGCTGAAGAGTAGAACTGCAGGAAAGAAATTAAACATCTACCCTGAAATAAGTTCAATATGAAAAATGAAAATATCAAATCATCAATGAACTCTAAACACAATAAAACTTGTGGCAAGTACGTGTGTGCTGTTTCTAATATCGTAGCTTATTTCCACTACAAATAATTACACAGGTTTAATTTGATTACTTAAATTTTATTTACCACCCCCACCCCCAATTCTTGGATGGTGCCCACTTCATTAGCTGTTAAATTTTAATCAGAATATATAGAGATTTATACCTTGTTTGCCTGATGGTATTGTTTGTGAAGAGAATATTTTCTTTCCCATCTTCACAGAAAGTTTTAACTTATTCCACAAAAGTTCCCACTGATTTCAATGTAAATGCACACAAAGTCAATCACTAAACAGAACTAGTGAAAGCAAAACTTTTTGCATTAGTTCATGCATTTAGCTTTAAAAGGAAAGCAGAATTAAACAGAGGTATGTTCTGTACTTAGTACTAAACATATATATATATATTCCTCTAGCATTTACAAAAATTCGTTGAAATTTATTCACTGGAAATATTTCAAATATTTAAAGTCAGCTACCAAAGCATATTCATGCTCAGTCTTTTGCAAATTCTTCTTTATTTTATGAAGTAATATTACTGGAAAGATGCTTCTCAAAGCTACAGCAGTGCCAGTAAAGAAATATTTCTTTATGTGTTTTGCCACTTCCAGAAGTGCTCCCAAAGAAGCACTGTCTGTGGATCAGAAACTACGATTCAGCACAGATTTGTCCTGGGACTGATAATAAGGTTCAGCAGAAAGTTCTACAGCCCAAACTGGAGGTTTCAGCTAAACATAATTACAACATTTAGTAAAAGATAAAATTTACCAGGGGACTATCCAATAATTAAGACATGAAAAAGGCCATAAGGAAAAGATAGAGTTTCCAGAATTCTATTCTAAGAATAAATATGAAACTGAAATGTTTCTATTACTCTGCAGAACTGAATATAATATTTGACATATTAGACCACTATATTTTCTTAAATAACATTCTCATAGTTCTCAGATAAATAAAACAGGAAGTGTAGAAACCCATTTTCAAACAGATTGATATTCATCCCATGTAATTTTTTTCATCTAAAAGTTAAATACTTATCTTACACTAAGTTTCCAAGATCTAATGAGCAGGCAGTGAAGAGAAACATGCCAGTGTTCGAAGAGCCCACTTTACAGTTTGCACATTGTCTGTGGAATATGACTGATCCGTCACCAATGAGCTGTTTTCACCTTCCTTCTTTCTCTTCTGAGGAGTGACATGTGAAAAGACACTTTTTGTTTGGTTTTGCTTTTTTTTGTTATTTGTTTGCTTAATTTAAATTTTGATCAGCTTTTCCATTGGAGTTGGTGAGGTGGTTTGCCCTCTAAAGATGCCTTCCTTTCTCTCAATTGCTTGCTTGAATGGCTTAGGTGAAATGCTTAAATTTGGATAAGCCACTAAGATGTAGCAAATCTGACTCACTGACAGTTCCAAAATGCAGTAGTTTCTTTACTGAAATTTCAAATCACCCAAAAGATCAAATTACCAATATGTGATGCTGGGTTAAGTAGATGCCAAAGGAATAGTTGCTGGCCAAATGTCACAATATTTTTAGTGATCACTTTTAGGAAGTTGAGCTAACAGAACACAGACAGGTCTGTAGAATGATAAACAATAGGTTGAGTGCAACTCAACCACCTAGCTGAAGGGTCACAGCGAAATATGTACAGCTACATATATAGTCATTTATGCAGTCTAATGTAATGAAAGAGGTAACTGGGAGCAAAACCCCAAAATTTTTCACTGAAAAACAATATTGCAGGAAATTATAAATATCTATCCTGGTATAATTTAATTTCTTCATGCAATGTTGTGTCACTAACAGTCAACAATATTCTCATATACCACAAAATCAAAGCAAGGAAGGGTATCTCTTATTCACACTGAAACAAGTGTGGAAAATAGAAAACTTAGAGGAAAGCTAAAGTGGTGAACGATTCTAAAAAAAAATAAAAATATGAGACTGAAGGTGCTCCAACTAGCTTAAAAAAAAGCAAAGGTCAAAAGTGCGGGTATTTACAAATGGAAAAAAATATATGAAACAGCTTAAAATACCCTTCATAAAAATTTTGAGGGACACAGGAAAATCATCATCAGTAAGATGCTCTAATGTGGGAATCTAAAACTGCAAACAAGTTTCGGTTCTCTTTAAAATTAAGTGAAAGAACCAAGAACCTTCAGAGGACAATACATCTCATCCTAAATAGAAGTCTAAAATTATGTGGACTGCATCCATTCATATGTGTTTCTCTCCTTACTAGAATAGGAACAAAAATAACTAGCTCAGACTGAGACATTTACAAAGTTTGATACATCCAAAGTTAGGTGAGATGTATCCCAGCATGTATTACTTTTTAAAGCCAGACTGTCTTCAGGAGTTGCACTGTTATCACCAGAGAACTGATAATCTGTATGTTTTTTTCTCCTGGGGAGGAAATCTTATCCTCTTGCCTGAGAATGAGAGTGTAGAGGAAAAAGAAAGAGGGAATCTTTCAGTAGCTTAGGGCAGTAGTGCATAATCACTAGATTTTTCATTTCAGCTTTCAACTTGAAATTACAGATCTAACTTCCATTTGTGACTGCTATGACTGTACTGAGATTAGCATTTACCATATCACTTTCTACAGCTGGTATCAGTGAAAATATTTATGCACACAGTGAGAGGAGAAAAGTATCTGCCAAAACCTGTGGGTGCCACTAAAAACATTTATTTCAAATCTGTTTTCTTGTACAGTGCACAGCACAATGGTATTCTGCTTACAGTTGGAAATACCAGGCACTACCATAATCCAAAAAAATAAAGTAAAAACAATTATTGTCCTGTAGTAGTAATTGTACCTAGAACAAATTAGGTACTGTAAGTACAACAGAGCATCAGTTATGCCACCTCAACAGGGTAAGTGGTTGAGACTTTATAATGAAGGTCCCCTGTAACAGAGTACCTGTAAAGTTTAGTCTTAATTTTAAGCTTTCTTTAGATTTTCAATAAAGAGATATATTGCACATGAAAATCAAATCAAATCCAAACATGCAAAGCTCCCTTAGGCTCAGCTTATGGATAATAAACCAGTACAGAGCTTCAAACACTACGATGGTAGCCATCATTCTTAGATACTTTATTGACTCAGAGATAATGGGGTGCTACCAGAGCCAGACAACTGAAAACCAGATGTATTGTGAAGACTGTGCCAGGTCTTCTCAATATAAATTGCTGAATGAACTGTTCATTCTTACCAACATTTGGCAGGGTTTTTAATTGTCATTGCTACAAACCATAGAAAGGTTTTTCAAAGGCAATGGAATGCTGACCTCACTGAAGAAAGACCAGTTTTACCCTAGTTAATGAATAATAGTTGACATTTTCTGTAATTGTTTCCCCCCCCTTTACTGTCACAAATGGTCTTATGATAACAATCATAGTGCATAATCTGATGCAAGTGCTCTTAAAGAAATTTCTAGTAAAGGACTGCAGCCTCTGTGGGAGGTAACTGTCAGAATTATCTTAAACCACTACCTGTCTTCCACTACAATAGAAAAGGCCTTTAATCGAAATAATCCTTTTTTCAAATGAGCAACTTTTTTTTTCCCTCTGCAATTCACTCATCTTAAAAAAAGCACTAGAGCTTTTGTGCATAACTTAATTCATTCTTCAAGACAAGTACAAAATTTGTCACTGACATTTAGCGCCAGCCGTAGGCAATGGATAAAATGAACTAGTTAGCAATTTAACCTGTAAAAAAACCAGAGTGGGATGAACAATTTTCTGTCATCAAAGCAAATGGCTAACATTTAGCAAGATTTTATTTTTATTTTTCAGCCCAGCCCATCCTCAAGAAGAAAAAAGTCAGGCTAACATTTTTTCTGAGTCCTAAATCTTCCTCTCAGCCTATTTCTTTAATGGTTTAAAGTAAATGACTATCCAGAGGATAATTAGGCACTGTGCTGTCGCATCGTGTCAGGTCACAGCTGGATTTAGTCAGCATTAACCTTTGGGGAGAATTGGAATATCAGTATCATTTAAAATTAAAGACGTGTAAGCAGGCATTTCTGGAGATGTTAGAAAAGTAATTGTCTGTAAATTGTTTGACCTTGAGATTTAATTGCATGCACAACACACATTCTAGCAAGAACCCTGGACTGTGTTCATTCTCTTTCACCTCCATACCTCTCACTTTGCAGAACCCATTAAGCTACCTGTGGATTTTTCTGTAAAATATTAAAGATTGTTTTATACCAAGTACAAAAGCTTTTAAGCAAGACCTCTTGCAAACAAAACTGTTAAATAACTGTAATATATACTGCACCTATTTGAATTTCAGTCTTTTTATAAACTTAGAAATGTTTATATATATATATATAAAATACTCCCATTAAAGAGCTATGCTTAACTTTTATTCTTTTTTTTTTTTTACTAACAAGTTTGCATATTATGCCTTATTCCCTTTTTCCCTAATGAGACAGCTTATGCTTTCAAAGTCCCTCAAGCTAGGCAAATCTCTCCACTGCTTCCACTGTTAATAATGAAACTTCATAATTATACAAATCCAAGGTGGCCAATCAGCTTCTCGGGCTGAGCCTTCGGGTACCTCATGCATTATTTATTTAGCACTCGGGCCTGTGAACTCACTAGCTTATATTAGAAGCCTAATTAATATTTAATCACACGTAGAGAGGGCACACAAAGCTGTGCTAGTCCCCAAAAGAAGTGCAAGTAAA
Organism: Lepidothrix coronata; assembly: GCF_001604755.1. Lineage (NCBI taxonomy): Eukaryota > Metazoa > Chordata > Aves > Passeriformes > Pipridae > Lepidothrix > Lepidothrix coronata. The sequence goes on along the minus strand of NW_016690250.1, from coordinate 536,233 downwards.
AGTATACACAGGTGCTTGTTTTCTTGTGTGTGTGTGTGCATGCGTGTGCATGCTGTAATATGCACACTTGGACACACTGATTAGAAATACTCACAGATCAGGAATGATGTAAATCTTTGAAGATGCTAACATATGTCAACAAAGACAAACACAGTTTTAATCCTGATTGCAAAACAGCTTTTTCAGGTGATGCTGAAACCAGTTCAGACTCTCCAGAAAGATTTCAGCGTGTGAAAACCAAGGCCAAGGAAAACCATTTAGGTTTCTTGGTTCTTTAGTGTCTTGTTCTTTCTACAGTCCACGAGAAAAAGTAATAATACTTGCAAGTACATTCACTTTTTGGGTACATATGATAACCACCTCTTCCCTGGCATCAGAAGGTATTCCCCAGCATCCCTGGAATGCTAGATAATCCCAACTGCTATTTTGTATGGCAAAGAAAGTTCTTGAAAGAACCTCATTGATGGTGATGATGATTTATGCTGTAGAAGATGACATTTGTTACTGAATCTTTTTCTAGAAAACTTTCATGTCAGTTGATACTGAAATATTTTCATCCTTACCTATTACTGTGCTTCTACCTGAAAAATCCTGTTGTCTGTTGCTTCCTTTTTGTCTACACAGACTTTGACAGATGAAACCTTTTTGATGGGAAGGAAGAGCGATCCATATATAGAAAACTCTCTAAGTACACAAATCAAAGCAGCAAGAAAAATATCTGTCTTATCACTGTAAATTCACTTAGCTCAATGTAGTTTAATATTAAACAAAATGTTACATCACATTTATACTACTATTATTTCAATCAACATTTCCAAAGAAGCAATAACTTTTCTGAGCTATTATCCTCTCAAGACTACTGCAGTCTCTCCCTACCATTGTGCTATTGCTTTTAGGGCAGACAATTAAGGACTATCCAAACTTCCGCTTTAAAACATTACTTTCATTTGTATTTTCACTAGCACTGTCTCCTAAGAAACAGCAGCAAATGGAACTTATGGACTTTATTCCAGCATCTGCTATTACAGCATTACTGTGGCTTTGAAATTATTGATCTTATCAATATATAAAATGGCTGTGATAACCAGAGCTGGAAAAAAAAAACAAGAAACTTTTGTTGACTGGTCAGAAGAAGAGGATTAGGAAGAGGACTGAGAAGGAGTGAGGACTCTGGGTTCAGGAGACTCCAGGAGACTGGTGAGGCCACACCTGGAATGCTGTGTCTAGTTCTGGGCTCTTCAGTAGAAGAGAGATGTGGAGCTACCAGAGTCCAGTGAATCGCCACTAAGAGGTCAAAGTGACTGGGGCATTTCTCCTACAAGGAAAGGCTCAAAGAGCTGAGACTGTTTAGCCTGGAAAAGGGAAGGCTCAGGGGAATGTGTACCATTATCTGAAGTGAGGAAATGAAAAAGAGGGGATCAGGCTCTTTTCAGTGGTACCTCATGACAGGATAAGAAGCAATGGATACGAATTGAAACACGGGAGTATCCTTCTGAACATCCTAAACACCAAGAAACACTCTTTTCCTGTGAGGATGATCGTGCACTGGCACAGGTCACCCAGGTTGGTTGTGGAATCTCCTTCCTTGGAGATATTCAAAGGCTGTCTAAATATGGTCCTGGGCAACTGGTTCTGTGTGTCCCTGCTTGAGCTGGGAACTTGGACCAGATGACCTCCAGAAGTCCTTCCAATCTCAATCATGCTGTAACTCTGTAAATGTTGTAAAAATTAAAAAAAAAAAAAAGTCCAAGACAAAATGTAAAATTTCTGCCTAATATTTGGATTTTTTTTTAATATGTTTTAGTTTTATTTTATAAATTTTAACTTTTAAAAAGAAAAAGAAAGACCTTCGCACATTAGGAGATTAATTTTTGCTTTCCTGGGATATTTCATTTTGAAGCAAACACGGTGCAAATTTCATAGTCATCTCCCAACTTAGTTTTCTTTAAACCTATTTTCTGAACATAAATTAAAGATACAAATATTTTTAGTTACTTCAAAAATCCTTGTGGGTAAAATTTGTTGAAATCATGTCTCAGAGCTCCAGTGACACTGATCCAGGTTCAGAAACTCTTTTAAACTTTAAATTGGTTAGGAATCTTTACAGTCTTGAATGAAATATGCTACACAAATAAAAAGTATTGTAATGATTAAACAATTAAGTGAAGTACTGTAAAACATTACAACGATTGTTCAAGTGAAGCAATCCTTTCTTGTTCTTTTAGAGTCACTCCTCTTAAAAATCTGTATTCCAGAGCTTAAATTTCTCATTACATCAACTTACGAAGTAAAACAGCCTATCAGTGCAGTCTCAAAAGTAAACAGGATCTCAGTGGTGCAAAATTTGTCTTGTAAAACAACTTAAAAGATGCAGGAAACTGTATAACTTCAAATGTTTGACATCCGAATTCTTAAAAACTCTTAAAATCAAACTGCTGTTAAGAAATCATGAACTGCTTCTTGAGGTATCATTTTCACTTTCTACAGAAGACCTTCCACAGTAAATTGATAGAAACAAATTACTTGGCCAACCATGTATTTCATACATAAATGGAATCCACGTGATTCCATGTATGCAATACATGCACACAACAATGTATTGACATCAGTTTGCTAAACACCTCTGGCAATTACTGAAAAAATAGACATGCATATTACTATGCTCATTACTATGTTTAAATTAAACCAAATTCAAATTTATCTTGAATTTTTCTCCTTCTAGGGACAAAAATAGTGAGGTATCAAATGTATGCCAGGAATCCTGTACCAAGCATCTGGCAAATTTATAGAGTTTTGCATGCATTTCCCAGTGTTACAGTCCCAGAGGTACGTGAAATGAGAAGAAACATTTGTTGTAGGTCCAGGGAGAGTCTGTAATATCATAATTTTATTTAAGATACTTTCATTCAAAAAAAATAAGACACTGGCAACCATGTTTATACTATTTCCTTATAATGACAGGCATCCAGATTTTGAAATTAATATATTTAATGGAGAACATCCTTCATTAGCAAGATCTAGTTGAATCACACTGATTTTCTCTTTTTCATTCATCTTTCTTTTGCATTGTAGTTACTATTTTAACACTAGACCAGGTAAGATTAAGGACAGACAGAACAACAAATAATATCAGCTACTGCACAGGTAGAATGAATATTTTTACTTTCTTTTCAAAAGTCATCAAAAAATGGGTTGTTTTGGAAGTATTGTGAAAATATATTTTCGAATATTTTTCCACACTGTGGTATGCCACTAACTTCAAAGCTTAAACTTGATCTGTCCAAGACCTGTCTACTACACAGGGCAATAGAGAGAAAAAAAATATTTAAACATTTCATCTAACTTTACTAGGTTCCATATTATATTCTAGTTTCAATACAGGATTGTTCTATTAACTGTATTCTCTAATGGTCTGGTCAGCTTACCATTAAATTATTCAAATAAAGGACATGATTCTCAGCTGGCATGTATCAGTATAGTTTCGCTGATTTACACAGGCTTATACCAAGTTACATCTCCTGTGAATCATGCTCATCATTTCAATCAGAATGATTAAATGATTAGTTCCCTTGTATATTAGCATAAATTGGTAATAACTAATAAGTGCTCATAATTCTCTGCCTTTTTGTAAAGCCCTTTTCAAGCATAGGAGCATTCACCTGGTAGAAGGGTGAATACATTAGCTGTTGTCACATATGCAACTGAGTAGTGATACACAGCACAGAGAAAACCATGGAAAAGATGTACAATCCTTCTGAATCTACAACTCACAATGCTAAAGAGATTCAAGAGAATTTTTAGTTCAGATTAAAAGAACAGATGCTGCTATTTTACAGCTGTACAAAATAATAATACTGCAATAAATGGTCTAAGAGGGTATTAATTTTATGCTATAGATACACTAACATGCCTTTCTTTGAAAGAAAACATTACTCCAGAAGCAGAATATTAGTGAAAAGTATCACTTTTTAACAAAAACAGGATGAATTAGCAATTGCCATACTAAAGAAAACATCAGTTATACTATTTAGGTTTTATATGAGGAAAAGCTTTTTCACCCAGAGGGCAGTTGGTCACTGGAACAGGCTCCCCGGGGAAGTGGTCACACCACCAAGCCTGACAGAGTTCAAGAAGGGTTTGGACAATGCTCTCAGGCACATGGTGTGATTCTTGGGGCTGTCCTGTGCAGGGCCAGGAGTTTGAATTGGTGATCTTTGTGGGTCCCTTCCAACTCAGGATATTGTATGATTCTATGATCACATATGTAAACAAGTGAAAAACAATGACAGCTCATTCTCTAGTATGTCTTGTTAAAAATCTTGATAGTATTTTGAAATCATGAAGTATTCATCAGCTGTGTTAACAAACTCACCACCACCTAAGATGTGCTTTTCCCCAGTCACTACTACTTTCAGGCTTCAGTGCGAAGCAGGAATTGTTCCTCGCTTTGCCACAAGGGGAACAAAAAAACTCTCTGGACACTTCAGTAGCTCCACAGGATGGTAGAGAGAAGAGTAACAGAAGTATCAGTCATAATTCCAGAACCCACTTCCTTCTAAAAAAAATCCTAAATTTTCTTGCACATCAATCCAAAGTAAAGGAATTGACTCCACTGATAACCCAAACCCATTGCAAATACCTTTTTTTCCCCCATTTAAAGAGCTTGGTGTATCACTTTGTCTTCTGTAACAACCACATATGGAAAAATTAAATTTTAAAGTAGTAATTTAAATGTAAGGTATTTTTTCCACATAAATAAAAGTAATAGAGTAAGGGAAATAATTACTCAGGGGACAAATGCTCATCCCATAACTTACTCTGGAGCAAATACAATACGCTAAAGGTGCACTGTAAAACTTGAGAGGGAAATATCTGATTCAAAACAATTGCCTATAGAGTGAGGTCATGCAAATTAATAGTCATTCCTGAATGGGATCTATTAAGCTCAGCAAGAAGCATTTACACAATTTCCTTAGATTTTGTGTACTTCAGCTTTTAAAGTTATAGGAATGTTGAAAGGATTTATCATAAAATAAGAGTAATAAATGCACTGAGAAACATTATGTTATATCTGGTCTGCTTACAGCTTGCAAAATATCCAGAGAGACTTAGTAAACAAAATACAGACTTTGGGAAACAGAAATGATCGTGAAATCACTAAAAATTTCTCTGGAATGGAAAATGAAATTCTAATAGACAAGAACAAAAGAGAGAATGAAAGAGAAAAGGCAACTAAAAAAAAAGAGGATAGAGAAAAAAGAAAAAATAGAGAGATAAAAATGAAATATGAATATGGCTGTAACCTTGCTCACAGTCAAAATGTCATTCAGCATTCTTGTTTTCATTCCTAGAAAGTATCTGTATTAAACCCACTTTTATTAAAAGTGGGGTTTGCTGCCCAGCTTGACTTTACTTTCTAAATACATATATATATACAGACATACAATCAATTTTTGACTTGTGATCAGAATAAGTGATTTCAAATCTTTATTTTTTTAAATCCAAGACCTGCTTGGAGTTTCTATACAAGCTCAGGAACATCAAGACCTTGAATTTCACTGCAGATGTTCCCAGTGTACATTATCAAATTCTTAGAAATAACTCAAATATCATGCACTTCTTATATAGTACTTTTCAGAGTTTTACTGATGAAAAAAAAATACCTGATGGAGTTCGGAAACTTTGTTGTAAATTAAATGTGTAACATACTTGCATTTATACACTTAGATAAGTACGTACAGGGTGTGTGTATCCAAGCACACACTCATCTATGCATTACACTTTTGTGTATATCTATATATACATATGTTTGTATGTATTTATCAAAATCTTCAAAACTGATTGTATTGGGTCTGGCTGAGCTGGAGTTCATTTCCCCACAATAGCCCTCACAGTGCCGTGCTTTGCATTGGTAGCTAGAAGGGTGTTGATAACACACCAGTGTTTTGGCTACTGCTGAGCACAGCATCAGCACTGTAACATTCCTTCCTTAGCTGAGGGCAAGATCCTGGGAGGGGACCCAAGTGGGCCAGCTGACCCACACTGACCAAAAGGATATTCCAGACCATATGATGTCAGCTCAGACATAAAAGCTAAGTCAAGGAGCAGGAAGGCAGGCATTCATTGTCTCCAATGGCTGGCTACTGAGAAACCATCACACGTATGGAAGCCCTGCTTCTCAGGAGTGGCCAACCATTGCTGCTCATGGGAAGTAGAGAATAAACCCTGCTATCTTTCGCTTTGCTTTTGCATGTGCAAGCTTTTGCTTTGCTTCTGCTTTACTAAACTGCCTTATCCCAACTCATGGGTTGTTTTCCGTCTTACTCTCTCCTCTGTCCAGCTGGGAAGATGAGTGATAGAGTGGCTGGATGGGCACCTGGCATCCAGCCAAGGTCAACCCACCACAGTGATTCAGCAATTAAACAGAGGTTTTAAGCAATTCATGCATCAGTAATAAAATTGTCAGGAAACCTGATTTCCACAACTACTCAGCTTTCCTAGTTTCACTTTGAGATTCAAATTCACAATTATACAAAACTTTTATTAATCCAAATTAAAAAAAAAATAAAATAAAATCCACCCATAGAAAAGCTTGATATGTTTCTTTTATCTGACTTTTGTAATATCCCTAAAATTTGGTGTTCACTTCAAAATCTCAGCTAAGAGAGGTGTCAATTAAAACTATTTGTTTAAGATCCTTGCTTCTTTAAATAAATAGAGCATAAACTGATTTTAGGTATAGCTTCCCCAGTTTTCTTTCCCATTTTTGTATCTGCACAGGAGCAAAATGTACAATAGAACACCAAACATACCACTTTGGAGGGCTAAAAGACTGAGATAAAATCTGCAATTTTTTCACTTCATGAGTCTCTCATACAGTGTAAGTACTGGTGATATTCGGTACTCGGATACATTTACATAGAAACATTTCTTCTTCTACACTTTCTTAAAAGCCAACGTGAGATTTTCTGTTGACTTCACTGAGGTAAGGATGAGGCCCTATTCAGCCAAAAAAGACACTGTTCTTGATGACCCACAGTTTGTGTGAAGGTACTCCCTTTTCAAGTTTTATTCTTTTGCCATGTCCTTTCCTCTGAGTCTAGAGAAATGCCAAAGAGAGTTTCTTCTCGACAACCTCTGTCTTAAATAGTGGGGAAGGAAACAAGAGAATGAAATTGAAGTAGCTGGCACTATACCCTCTATTTCTGCCACCTCTTAGTAACATAAAAAGTCCTTTCTGTGGTAGAGGTAAGACTCTTGTGCAGTCTACATCACAATAGTGATAAAAATAAAGGAATTGAGCTGACTCAAAATACAATAGTGTGAAGGAATTCTAACATACACTTGATTCTAATGTATAGCTCTGACATACAACTATATTTAATATCTGCTGTCTTGTCTAATCTTTACTAAGTTCAATGCTATCACCTAGAAATGCAAAACTTAGAACCAGAGTAAGAACTTCTTTGCAAAATAATTTGATTAGGTTAGAATGAGTGAGACTCTACTACATGCTGGATGTACCTTTGCAGCATTTAATGAGTGTTTTGATTATGGAAACTTAAAGTCAGTTGTTTTAAGCTTAAGAAAAATCATAACAGTAAGTTTAAAAAAACTTCTTCATCTATACTGTTTCTATTAGTAAGTTAGAGCTGGTACAGAATGTCAAACAAAATACTACTGCAACCAATGTCAAAAGTTTAACATTTTGGATTTCATACACTAAATGTCATTCAAGAGTGCATTCCAGTGTGATACCTAGTCAGTAGCCTTTTTCATACTTATAATTTTCCTACTTTGTTGCCAAGCATCTGCATATTAAAAAGTAATGCTATTTAATAAGAGGAAGCATTCCAAAGCAACACACTTAACTCACTGCCTTTATCCACTGTATCACAGCAAAAGTTAACTCTGACGCCAAAGGGAAGTTAGGCCTTTAAACTGCAACTCTAAATTGCAGCTAACATGCTGAAGCAAGGATGTCACAGTTATACATAATTACTATTCTACAGAAGCCTGTTTCCTGTGGTGACAGAAGCATATTTAAAAGATAGCATTTTCAGTCTTTGATATCACTTTTCACGTACAAAACTGTTTTTTCACCAAGAGCCCCATTCAGTAGGCCAGCCTTATCCAGTAAAGCACTTAAGGATATGCCTAGATCCCATTTAACTTAGGCACATGATTAGGACTTTTTTTTCTGAAAAGGATTGAACCTAAGTATATGTTTCAAATGCTTTGTTACATGGGAACCTAAAATAGGAGGATAGCTCTTAACTGTAATACTACTAATACTTCTGACTACCCAGGAATTTTAGTGACAACAATTTTTATAGGTTTATTTTTCAAAATAATATTGTAATATCATCTTGTCTTATCACATAGCATATGCTGTAAGCTTATTACAAGACAACAAAAAGTTTAAAAAATATTAAGCTTAATCATATTTGAATCTTTAATACTTTACCAGTGCTCCTCATGGCTTAAAGACCATAAGCTTTAAATATCACAGAAGCTTTTTTTTCCATATTTGAAATGATAATGCTTAGAAAGGTGCTGCTTATACAACAGGTTGTAAAATGGAAATTCACAGGAGGAAAACCCTTCCTATGTCTCCTGCATTTCTCTCTCAATTTTTTCTTTTTCTTACTCATAATCACTGTAATAAAGAAAGGTGTTTTCCTTGATAAATATTACAGAACAAAGAATACATTGTGACTGGCTCTGTTATGCTACCAAATATTTTCCCATCAACCTAGCTATAAATAGCACCCTGATTATATAGCAACAGAAACTGTCATCTATTCCCCTTGTACAAAGTACCTCCATGCTACTCAAATCCTGAAGAAGCCCTTTTTAGCAACCCAACCAAGAAACTCACCCTTTAAAGAAATGCTCACTGTCTAATACCTCAGAATTGTTTGTTGGGTTTTTTTAATCAACATCCTCAAAACACCATACAGTATTTTAATATTTATACACCAAGGGGAACACATTGAGAAGGCTGTGTCATCGTCATTCTAACAGAAAACTGAGTGCAGTTTTCCTCAGGGCCATTCAGTGATTTCCATGCCTAGGGTACACCAGAGTGGCTGTTGAAGTACATGTATTGCACTGCCTCTCCTTCATAAGCTCATTACATTTTCTCTCTTAGGATAATTTCTTACAGCTAGAGCACAGAACTGAAAATTCAGAAATGTTTTTTCCATTTCTCGCTGGGCCACAGACCTCCTGTGTGGATCTTGAACAAATTGTTTTACTTACTGTACCTCTGCTTTTCACATCTGAGAAGCAGAGATAAAAGCAAAAGGAGCACTTCAAGGCTTAATTCATTAAAATTGGCAGAGAACTTTCAGGTCAATGAATGGAGGCTGCTACAGATTAACATATTAAAAGTTTTAATAATTTATTTGTGATCTACTACAACTGATGCAGTGTGTTTCTAAACTAGAAGGAACAGGAAAATTCAACACTATTTCACTGATATACGTGTCCAGTTCTATAGACCAGTCACTGTAACTGAAAGATATCAATGTGTTTCTTCTATTCAGGCTCTGTCCCAGGGTACTAACATAAACCTCAGGAATAACCTGCTTTCAAAGGAAACTTAAAATAAAGCAAAATGCAATATAAATACATACTTCATGTTTATACACATATACACAGTACACAGACAGAAAATATGTGCATTAAGATACTAGTCCAAAGAAAGACAAACATTTTTCCTTTATTGTGTTACAAGGCCATAATTTCTCAAACTCAGTGATACATGTTGTAGAGATGCTCTGAAAAAAATGCCTTTAATTGACTAAAATATGATTTTATGTAGGATCCTTAGTTTAATATACATCTTCATATTAATGCACTGTGATTAAAAAAATAAAACAGCAGAGGAAGAGAAGACATATTTTCATTTTTTTAAATAATAAAATCTGCTTTATTCCAATAGCATTTTTCCTCAGGATTTCTTCCTTTTAAAAATAAAAATTCCATTTTCCTGTCTGAATTCAAAATGATTGACTGGAGCACAATACTAAGTAATAAATAAAACAGTTCCAGTGCCTGAAAGACTCCTGAATAAAGAGAAAATTATTTTTGGATTTTCCTTCTGATCAGATATGAAATATTCTGAAACGCCACCTCTATAATTTGATAAAAAGCTTGATATCCCCAAATGAAAATAGGATTCAGCACTTTCATTTTTCTGTCTCTAAAGGAACCTCTAGGTAAACTGATTTTAAAAAAATGAAAATCTCAAGCATAAAGGTGGGAGTAATGAAGCAAGTTTAAATATGCGCTGACCTTTGAAATGAACTGCATTCCATGTTGTTTGGCCAAGAAGCTGGCTGTGTTGCTGTCTCCATCAATTTCCACAGCATAAAAGATGTGGGTTTTGGAGCTGCCCTGCTCTCTGGTGGATGTTGATAGGCATCGCCGCAAATACACCACTGCTGATAGTAACAGCCATATGTTCATTGCTCTGAAATATTAAAAAGAAATCCACAAGGGATAAAAGTGCAAGCATCTTCTTTTGTTGTGGTTGTTCACCATGAAGTTTACCCAGAGGTGGCTGTATTATATTTTTCCCCTCTTTGGTTAAAAAATAAATTCCTACAAATTTTTATTCAGTAGCAATATTAAACTAAAAAGAAGTAAAACAAAACACATTATTTTGAGGATTCTAAGAGCCTTATCCTGTTTGACAGTATCTAAAAGCAAATTGATACTATATGATTTTATTCATACAAATTAAAAAATAAAAATATACAGTTTTGCAGTCTTAGTTACATGATTATTTCCTTTTTCCACTCCTGTTTTATTGTATAAGTTTCACTAGTTTTATCCAGTGATTTTCTAATCTCAAGCTGTTCAATAGACCTGAAGGTCAAATGGCATTCTCTTAAAAATTTCAGTGTTTGATATCAACATAGAAGATGGCCACTAGCACATATAGCAATTTTAATAACAATGACTAATCTAAATATCTGTATATCTGGTCTAAGTCCTTTTGTAATATATTTTATGAAATACCAGGTTAAAATGGAGTCTTATGATACAATCCTAAATTGCCTAGAAAAATGAATGACAGCAAAGATAACAAAGTCAAGATTATGCATATGAGAAATACTACAGGTATCTTAATTAGATAATATTAATACCCGGCTGAAAGTTTATTCTGTACATGCTAACTCTTAGGCACAAGATCCTGGCTTTAAAAATATGACAGTAGCAAATAACAAAATCATCCTGAGTAATATGCTGTGCTATTACATGTAAACAGTGGTAAAGATCCAATAAGTTTTCCACCTACATTCCCATTCATTTATGTTTATAACGAACATTTGACCTGTTAAGATCTGTACAGCAGCAGAATTTAAAAATTAATTTTGTAATGAATGGGACAATGTAGTTTTGCATGTTATGTGTGGCCATGTTCATTTATATGCTTGAAATGTTTGCAGCAATTATTATTCAAATAGCCTTTTAAAACAGCAGTTAGATATAAATTATCATTGGGACTATATAAATATGTAGAAATAAACCATTGTATCAATCTAATCTTTGAAGATATACATCTGTCTTTCCTCGGCCATGTCTTTCAATTGCATCCTTTTTGGAAGACCAAGAATTAACACAAAGCAGCCAGTGACTTAATTCCACCCCATACCTAATAGTAGCTCTTTTTACTGTTAGATGCAAATTAAGGTGCAACATTAAAAACCAGTTAATCTCATATCTTGCAGTCCACAATAATATAAACCTACGACCTTTAATAAACACTGTCCTACTGAAAAAATATACTTGAGGTATCTGCACAGGTAGAGATAAAAATCAGATCTTCAGTGAGATCCTACCAGCTAGGTACTTCTGAAAAGGCCTAGTAAAGCCACTCATATGGAATCCCTACTAATTACATTAGAGCGTTTCTGGGTTGTGACTGCTATCTGAAGCATAGACAGAGCTTTACAGGTGTTTTTTTTAGCCAGACATATGCAACCTAAATTTCTAAAATCCCTCCTCAAATCTTAATTATGCAGTATGGACACTCCTGGTTTTCCACTCAGGGTTTTTTGGAACACCAAGGATTGAGGTAGTGGGAACTGCAATTTATTTTTGTTGTCTAGCTAAGCAATCAGGTTACAGCCCTATGAAATGAATCCCAGTAATCAATGGAAAGGAAGCCATGAAGATTACAAAAGATTACGTTTCAGCTCCTACCTGTAAGAAGACGATAATTTCATCAAGTATTATCCATGGCAATACACGAGGCCAAAGGTTTTTTGGCTTGGTGTTTCTTCTGCTTATGCCAGTCTATTGTGTACGGGCTATTTAGTTTTATGTGATTGAGTCAGAACAAAACAAAACAAAGCAAAAAAAGACATTCCAGCTCAATCTACTCTAAACATGATTCAGAATGGATTTCAGTGAAGGTCTATTCCTATCATTTCTAATGCATTCTTGAGCCATTTTGATCTCCACAAATGAGCTGGGGCAATGTGCTTGGCCTATATTTAGAGTAAGCCAAAGGCTGAGGAGCAAACAGAGAAACTGGGGCTGCAAAGAGAATTAACGAAAAAAATTCAAATTGATAATATAGATCCACCCTGTATAATTAATGCAGAATAAAACATTTCCAGAACAAAAGATCAAAATCAGTCTACCTAGAACGTGTGTGGCACAGAATGGGAGAATGGATAGCAAGGGTCTGAGGCTGGATATAAGTAAAGCTGCTGATTTATGTTAGAGGCCTTGGTTTTGACTGATTAGGATGGCCAGGGCTGAGAACTGAGCACCAGGTCAGTGAGACTATTGTTTGAAATCAAAAGAGGGTACAGGAGAACCACTACACCATAGTCTGAATGACAGGCTAAAATAAAGAGATTATATTCATTAGCTGGACTCACTGGGACCTCAGCTGATATAAAGTCAGTTGATTCAAGTGACTCAACGCACAATTGGTTAAACAGAACTAGAAAAAAAGGTCAGGAATGAGAGTGAGTCTGGAAAGGTCCATCATCAGATGACATCTGAGTGATTTAGGGAGAGACAGATTAGTGCAAAGAGACCTAGGGCAAGTATATTAGCTCTGAAAGAGGAAACAAGGAGAACAAGTGAAAAGGAAAATTTAACCAGACTGTAAAGAACATACGAGAAGACTCCAGAACCTTCAGAGTAGCCCTTCTCTACAGCCTGGAACCAAATCCTTAGTTTCAATGCTTGGAAGCTGAACATGAGCCAGCAGTGTGCCCAGGTGGCCAAGAAGGCCAATGACATCCTGGCCTGTACCAGGAACAGTGTGGCCAGCAGGTCCAAGGAAGTGATTCTTCCCCTGTACTCAGCACTGGAGAGGCCACACCTGCAGTACTGTGTCCAGTTCTGGGCTCCTCAGTTCAGGAAGGATGTCGAGGTGCTGCAGTAGGTCCAGAGAAGAGCAACAAGGCTGGTGAAGGGACTCAAACACAAGTCCTATGAGGAGAGGCTGAGGGAGCTGGGGTTGTTTAGCCTGGAGAAGAGAAGGCTCGGGAGACCTCATCACTCTCTACAACTCCCTGAAAGGAGGTTGTAGCCAGGTGGGGGTTGGTCTCTTCTCCCAGGCAACCAGCAGTAGGACAGGAGGGCACGGTCTTAAGCTCTGCCAGGGGAAGTTTAGGTTGGATATTAGGAAGAAATTTTTTACAGAGAGAGTAATCAGACATTGGAAATGCGCTGCCCAGGGAGGTGGTGGATTCATTGTTCCTTGAGGTTTTTAAGATGAGACTGGATGTGGCACTTAATGCCATGGTCTGGTAACCACGGCAGTAGTGGATCAAGGCTTGGACTTGATGATCTCAGAGGTCTTTTCCAACCTGGTTGATTCTATGATTCTAAATCTTGCTGTTCCACTGAAACTAGAAAACACAAAGGAACTAATTGCACCTACTGAGTCACGGGGATAGTTAAAGCCTGTTACTTAGAAGACTGTGTGTTCCTTCAAAGAGAACATTCTCTGCTGTGGATGTAAGAATTCCAGCCCCATGTATACCTCCATGAGGATGTTAGGAAGTAGAAAGATGATGACATTTCCACTCTAATCACCTTGTTAAGAAAACTCTAACCTTGAGTTAATCATACATACAATGTATTACATTTTCGTAAATCCAACATTAACATTAAAAAATGCCAAATTGAAACTACTTGACTAAAGTGTAAATAGAGTGAGAGGTCTTTTTAGAGGCTAGGAAGAAGGGCCTGAAAGCAGGCCTGAAAGTAGTCAGAATTCACAATTTATAACAGTAAACTCACATATGGCTGATTGTATACAGGACATTTTCTTCAGTATCTGCCTTTATTCAAGTTTCACAGCAAATACAATATATTATAAAGTGGGCTCTTGAGGACTAGTAAATAGTGACATCCATTATTAATGTTATACAGGGTGAGAGATCCTGTGCAGGTCAGTGCTTCAACCTGTCTTAATCCTGTTTCTTCAACAATGGATTTTGAAGCAAATGCTTTGGTTTCAACAGCAAAGATTAAACTTTACTTTTATACACTGGAAAGCAATTTAATTTCATTAACCTATCAAGAGAGAGGATTCACAAATTTATTAAATTCTACCAGGAAGAAGGAAAGGATGCGTTTAAATTTCTCTTTTCAGCGTGACAAATACAGTAGTATTGTGCAACTGAAATTTCAGAAAAAGAATGAAAATCTAAGAGATTTCTGAACTACACTTATAGAAGAACAGAATAGGTTTATTTTTAATAACTTGATATAATACCCAATAAAAATACAAATGAAATACACAATATCATTTAAACATACAATTTGTGTTCCATTAACAGAATTTAATTACAAAAAAAATAAAAATAATTTGAAAATCCAACTCTATTGTTATTTTGGGTTTAGGAGTATGAGATATTATTATATAATAAAAATTATACACAGTTTCTGTATTAATCAAAAGAGTAGACAGAGGATTGATACTGGATTTGTAAAAGGTCTTTACTCACTAGACCAAGCAAGAGCAATGCTATAGCAGTAGTGTTTGTATCACTAAGTAAATCACTAAATTTTAAATATGAATAATAAATCCTTCAACAAATTAGTAGCTTCCTGAAGTTATTATGCAACGCACGCTTATGTCTCTGAATTGTAATTTTGCTAGGTAGGCACATACACACGAAAAAAGGACAGTACTGCTGTTCAGTCACACACAGAAAAGTAGCCACATGTGAACCTAAACTTCTTAAGGTCATTGAAGCTAAATATGGTTCAATCATATTTAAAAGTAAAAAAACAATGATTACCACCAGAAAGATATGCAAAAATGTTGAAAAAAACAACAAAATCTAACTAGAAAAAAAAGAGAGGAAAAACACTGACGGGGAGGTGTTAGGGAAAAGACTTGGTTTTCTTCTTGTATCATGTTCCACTGAGAAAAAAAATGATCCCCTTTACATGCAATGAGACATTCCACAATTTTTAAAAGAACTCCAAAAAGTTGAAGCACATGCACCACTTTCTGAATTATGAACAGTTTTCTTACAGGCTTTGTATCTTATGCTGACCAAGCCCAGTTTTGCTCTGGTTTATGAAACATGACAAGACCACAGTTAAAGTCGATCTATGCTGCAGGCTATTTGTGTTGCCTACTCAGATAGTGTGTCATAATGCCATGAGTCCAAAAACTGTACCTTCTTTTTTTTCTTTCCCTTGTTTTACTGACGTTTTATAAAACCAGACAGAGGCAGGATCCAAATATATGGCATTGTTTCTCCCAGCTAAGAATAAGCACCAAACCATAAGGGTGTATTCAGAAGAATCTCCTCTGATGTCTTAGACCTGCAGAGACAGTATGTGCTGTTTATTTTGGGGTTTTTTTACTGAAGAATCTCTGACATGAAGAGCATGTAATAATGCACACATCATTTTATTGCATTTTTTCTGAGCAATATATTTCTTGTTTTAAAATTTATTGGTACTGGCAACCACTTTTTAAAGGATTATCTTAGAAACTGTCAGCATTTCAGAATCTTCCAGCTTTATCAAAGCACTATTGACTGTACTAGAAACTGAATAGAGTTCATTTACTGAGGATACAGCTTGACATTTATCACCCTTTCAGAGGACATACTGAGTACCAAGAAACTTCAGAAATTAGCAAATTCTGTAGTTAGTGTTTCATCTTGGAAACAGGGATATTTGTGATCAAGTGCCTTCGTTCCATTAGTTGCTTCCATTTTTGTTTTAAAGTAAGAAAGGGGACAAACACATTACTCCTCATCTGGATCAGTCTTAAAATGTTTTACAAAAATAATAAATAGAAAATATTAAAAATACAAAAATACAGATACTTAGGAGTTTGGACTGTCCAAACTGTTTATTAAGAGACTGAATGGCTATAAAACTTCTGGAACCAAAAGGGAGAAATTAGTTGCATGTAATCAGCATGTTAATGTGAATTAAGTACTACTGCTCTAGCCATGTGTTCTAACAGTACAAATTCATTCATGGCTAGGCTTTGCGAACAAAGATTTGGGAAGGCTCTATCCACATTTGTTACAGGTACGTTGGTGGAACAGTACAAGTACGTACAGTTTATAATAAGTGTTACTATCTTCTATTAGCCTAAATGAAATATTTGAGGGGAAAATGACAAGCTTTCAAGCATCCAAGATTTTCTTCCAGTCTGAAGTAGAATTAGTAATCTTTTGAAGTTGAGAACAATTGTTCTGGTTTTAATTTAATCAAATTCACCAATTCAATTAACTAAAAGATAAGATAGTTCATAAATATGAGGCAGAGAAATATTAGAAAGGGAAAGACAATACATTTGTTTGCTCCTATGGGACAGAGAGAGAGAGAGAGAGAGTAAGAGAGACACAAGTAATTTATTGTCTGTGGAGCATGTCTGTGCAGGTGATACTGGGGTGGCAAAAAATATAATGCGCCATAAACCCAATGTCTCTGTTGAGTCCATGGGTTTTAGTGCCCAGAGTTATGAATTTTAGTTCCAGAATTATCTTTTGAAGGTATTTTGTATGTTTCCCTTGAGTAGCAGGGCTGAGAGGTCGAAGATGAAGTGGCTGTACTGGATTAAAGCAAACGTGACATAGCTATGCAAGCTAGAATTCAAAATTCAGTAAGGTTCTATAGCTATCCTACTTCAAGATTCTCTTTAATTGCCAAGAGTGGGTACTCCCAGAAACAAAAGTG
The DNA here is from genome assembly GCF_001604755.1 of Lepidothrix coronata. NCBI lineage: Eukaryota > Metazoa > Chordata > Aves > Passeriformes > Pipridae > Lepidothrix > Lepidothrix coronata. The sequence continues at coordinate 519,034 of NW_016690250.1, read as the reverse complement.
ATGCAAAACCCCTGCTTAAGTAATTTTCCACTGCTAAAGTAGCGTGAAATAACCTTAAGCAAGTCTTAAATGACAGCTGAAAACTATTTAACAATGATCGTGATGGGACAGTACAGAAAATGGAAAACTTATATCCAGTATTAAGCACTTGCACTCTGCTCTGACAAAATTCAGAAAATCCAGAAAAAGTCTTGAGACAACATTTTATCCAGCATAACTTCAGTAACCTCCTGAGCTTGTTCTAAAGGACTTTCAGAATATATATTAACCTCAGGGTCAGGAAAAAATGAGGAATAGCTCAAAAATCTTGGTTTGGAAGAATGTTTTCCCAGTGTATGCAGAGGCATAAACACTTCAAATATTTTGAAACAATAGGTTGAAGGCTCCATGATTTCTTTACAGAAGTACCACAAACACTGGTTTTGATCAAGAAGCATTCCGACCTCCAAGAGATCTTTTGGGGTTTTTAAGAGAGTAAATTCCAGCTGCCAAGCCGTATGTCAGACATGCTACTCTGTAGAGGTTTAACCACTCGCTGGGTGGTTATGCTACACTTAAAATTGCCCAAATTATGCTATCACTCAGTGGATGATATAATAGAAAAATTAAGTGTTCTAAATTACATAGGCTGTCACACTCACTTCTTTGTGCTTCATAGCTAGCCAGTAATAAGGTTGCAAAAATTCTTATGAAAAGGATACAGATATCTGAGGATATCAAAGGGGAGAAAGAACAGTTTCTCCCAGAGTATGATACTTCAGGAAATGAGAACAAGAAATAATTTGAAAAAGGGGGGGCCAGACAAATTAATGTTACCCTTTTACTATATAGAAAATATAACCAAAAGTTTATAAATAAATATGAAAAAAGAAACAGAATAGGAGACATAGTGGAACTGTACACACATGGATTACATTAACAGTGGGAAAACACCTGAATGACTGGGTCAAATGCTTCAAATGTTTTTAAGGGGCTAGAATGAAACTTCGCTAGAGACTTAACTGTCGTATCCAAAAAGCATATTTTCATGAAGCTCAGCAGTCTGAATACCTAGTCAAAGATGAACAACGTAAGCACTTAGAATAAACCCCTTTTTCTACTAGTCCAACAAACTTCTATCTGGCCCTCCAAAGTGTGAGCTAATCCAAGACTCTTTCAGGGTTTTGGCTTAAATGTCAACCATGTATATTTAGAATGTGTTTCCCTTACTGTAGAGTCAACAGATTTTTGGTCTTCTCTGTAGAAAGACTCAATCAATTCAGCACCATCTTAACTACTTAGAGATGTAAATTACTAGTTTGGAGGTTTTTTTCCTTAAAGTAATTCAGAAACATGTCTTTCATGATAGTCCTCATGGTAGTATGGTACATAGAGCAACAAACAATTTTTACATTTGAGTTTTGGGCATTCAGTCACTGCCAAGCCACTTGCTAGCATTAAGTTTTATCAAAAGATAGTCCATCTACAAATTTTCTTCCCTTCTGTGAAAAACATCAGATACTTCAATTAACAGCAAAATAGAACTTCAGGAAGGATAATAAAACAATATATTCTGACACAGCTACCATACAAAAAATCTGGAACTTTTATTTCTCTTATTTTATTCCACCACCAAGGTTACAAGAATCAATCGTTCCATTCAGTTCTGTGTATATGCCCCATCCATGGAAACACTGAAGGCCAGGTTGGTTGTGACTATGAGTAGCGTAATGTAGCTGAAGATGTACCTGCTCATTCCAGGGGGATTGGATGAGATGACTTTCAAAAGTCTTTGCAACTATTCTATGATTCTGTAGCTTACAGAAAAGAGAGGCTGTGTAATATTGTAAAAACTGTATTAAACTTCCTAATCTATTAAGAAATCTCTGCAGCACACAAAAAGAATCAATTGTCATTTTGAGAACTTTTGAACATATGGAAATCAGAAAGCATTAGTTGTTACTTAAAAAAAGGAAAGAAAAAAGAGCAAACTGTGATATAATTAAAAAAAACTGTGAATAATAAAACATGATGTAAACTCATTCTTCTTTCTACACAGAATGGAAGGGAAAAAAATTTGTTAAAAAACAAAATGCTTCTTTTTTTTGAAATCATTGTAAAACAGTATCTCAGAGTGTTAGGCTGTCTGATTCCCAATAGCAAATGGTTTGCCAAGCCTTTCTCCCCCTAACAGATTTACCATTATTATGAAGACAGGGGTCTAAGATTACTAACAATGAAAATTATCTGATATGCAACTATCCAGAATCCATTCAATTTACTGGAACAATGTACGCTTTACTATCATTAGTAAGAAAATTTCAACCAGAGAAGTATTGCTTTCTTGTAACAATAAAGAAAATGGAAAAACAACTTTCATTTTATTCAACAGATTTATTACTACAGACCATTCCCCTGAGAAATATTCTATATAGTCACAAAAGATACCAAAATCTGAATCTTGCCTAAGAGTCAAGAAGAGTTGGAAAAGCTTCCGAATCAGCTTTAGCTCAACAGTGATTTCTACTGCCAATTAAACAGTGGAACTGATGGACTCTGAGAATGCCATATGCTGCCCTCTGCTGAAAAGATGATCATTATGACTGAAGGTCTTAAGACTGGAAGGTCTGACAGATGGGAAAAATAAATGGAGAATCCTCTGATTTCAGGGATGTGGATAATTCCTTTAGGGAGAAAGGAAGATTAAATGCTCACCTGGGCAAAGAAAAATTTCACAGAATATATTGTGTATATGTATATAAATTATCTTGACAAGAACATGAAGTCAGCAAATTGGTTATTAGAAATATAGTCATTGAGAATTACATTGATTATATTCATAAAAGTCTTTAAAATGGCTACCTGTAAAGCACTTTAGATCTAAGGTGACTTACTTTTAAGACATTATAATGTAATGAGGAGAGTCTTTACTAAGTGATTTTTTTTTTTTACCCTGCTTACTGTATCACTTACTGCACTATCAGGAATACTTAAATTAAAAAGGATTCTGCTACATGACAACCAGGGAAAAAAATATTGTGGATCACCAGCAGCCATGTTTGGAATACTATCACGTTTGATCATCCTTAGTGATAGAGATTTGGTCAGACAAAATCTTAATATATATAAGTAAGAACTTTTACTTACATTATCAAGGGATGATACTTTTATATTAAGCCAAAAACTAAGCTATTGTTGTTAAACAAGTTATTTGAAAAGAACAGTGCGTATACACGTGGATGAACACCATCATAAATCATGCCACAGCAGCCACTACATACAATACGATATTTCTGTGTTACCCATAACTATAAATTTCTCAGAAGGAGGTTAGAAATGAAAATAGGGGAAGATGGGTTTAAGCTATTTTCGTGCCCTACATCTGATGGCTCCTACAAAATTTGCAGTTTTCATTAGAATAGCTGCATAACTACCTTCATTTACGTACTGCTTTTCAGAAGGTAGGTGAAGGAGAGAATAACCGGGTAATTCCAAACTGTTTCAGCTTTGAAGAGGCATAGGAAACTGAGGGATGAACACTCTTTCATTCCAGAAAACTGCACACTAGGTGAGCTTTTTTTAGTCAAAGATGAAGAATGGGATTATCTGTCCAAGATTTTATATGGTTAAAAATTACCACAGTTTGGACACTTATTTGGCACAGCATTTGCTGGAAATATAAATTCTACCATAGTTCAAATAACACCATTTATTGACAATCATCTACTGTTTTGCATACATACATTTTATATAGACAACAGGCTACCTTGAAAATATGCTATCATGTAACTAGTGGGAAATAAAGGTTGTAAGATAAAAAGCTGGCTTCCCAAACTGAAGTCTGAAGGCAGATTCGTTTGGTTTTGTTTGGTTGTTTGTTTTTTTTTTAGTGGAAGGATTAGCATATTACAGTCAGGTTAAAACTAGTTTGCAGTTTAATAGTAAGTGTGTGACATCCAAAGGTACCATTTGATGGCCTGGCTCAGGTTCAGGAGGGCAGTGACTGGTCAGGGCCAATGCTAGGAAGGAGCCAGTGCTCACAAGCTGAGAGATCATCAGCTATGCAAAGAACAGCAGGAGAACAGACCAAAGGGAAAATGCCTGCAGTTCTAGGGGAAACTAAATTCCAGAAGCTTTATGGCAGTATTCTCTGAAGTATTTTGAGTACCACCTATTGGTTCAGACAGAAGTTTCCACACATGCCTGAATAAAGGACAACAAGAGGAAGGATATAGTAAGAACTGGTGGTAGAGAGAATCTGTACAAGAGAATTTTTTCTGAAGTCGAGAGAGAATGAGACTGCTTGTTCTTTAAAAGCCTACTAGCTCCAGTTAAGTCAACAATGGTTGCATCCCTTGCAAGGGAAGCATCCAGAATAACAGATCTCTCTAGAGTTTTTTCATAAAAAACACTGCATAAACCCCTACTTCTTCACTAAACCTCGAAGTCTGAGATAGATGAGTAAAATTAAAATTAAAAAATGAATAACAATCACAAGTACAGAAGAAAACATGAAATTGAAATAATATCTATGTATAAAAATTCTGTAAGAGCAAAAATAGGGGATTTAAAACATTTAGATTCAAATAGAAAACTGACTTTATAGCTATATCAGGAACTTCATGGAAGAAGTTAAATCAGTCAACACTACCACCAAAGTACATAGGACAGAGTGGTTGCATTACTGGAGTTTTACTGATAAAAGCTACAGAAGTTTTAGAGTTAAATCAGATAAATGAGTTATGTGAATCAGGAATACACATATGAACTGAGAATGAAGAGGCAGAAAATGATAATGGGAATACCTTGTCTAATCTCCATTAGATAACTGGCTGTCACATTAGTGAATGACTTCTCCCCACCTGAGCAGTGCAGAGGAAGATGGGAGGTTACAGCCAGCACACAGCAGTTCCTCTCTTACTGTAGTGTAGGCTCTCTAGGAGCTGCAGTTCCTGTCAGAAAAATCAACTCTGGTGTGGGTCCTTCATGGGCTGCAGGGAATATCTGCTACAGCACCTGGCACATCTACTCCTCCCCTGACCTTGATGTTACCTCTGCTGCTTATCTCCCTGTTTTTGCTGCCTCCTCCTCTCTCTCTCCTTTATTTTCTGCCCTTTTTAAATATGTTATCACAGAGATGCCACATGCTTGTTTGGGTGGCTCAGCTTGGCCAGCTGTGGGTCCGTTGGAGAGCCTGCTGGAACCAGCTGTGTAGGAATTCCTTGTCAGTTTTCACTGTGAAAACCCTAGCATCTCACTGGGACCTGTATTGCTATCTGTGCTGTTCAACAGATTCATAAATGATCTGAAAGAAGGTTGAAAGTTTACAAAGTTTGCTCACTTTTGATAGTAAAGGTAACAGTTGTTTTAAATATCATGACACTGTCTAACTAGGCAATTAAGAGGCAGAGAAAAATTCAGTATAGACAGATATAAATTCATAGATCAAAAGAAGAATAATTCTGGCTTTACATATACAGTTATAGATTCTGAAATATATACTCTTCAATAGCAAGACCTTGGAATTATAACAGATCACCCCCTGGAAATATCACGCTTAAAAACAGTAAAAAAAAAAATGACAGAGAAAATATACTATGATTATTATTATTATGAAAGGAATAATGCCATTAGAATACATAATGCCACAGAATACATAAATAGCACAGCTCCAATCTCAATATAATATATAAATCTGGTGGTCCTTCTTACCACAAAAAGAATAAAATATAATTGGATAAGGTACAGAAAAGGACAAAGAATGGATTAAAGTTGGCACAATTTCTGTACAAAGAATGACCAGGATTCTTTAGTCTAGAAAGGAGATGGGGACCTATCAAAGACCATATATTAAAAGTAGCCTTAAGAAGGTGGACAGCAAAGTATTTTTTATTGTCCCTTCCAATAGAAGCAATAAGAAACCATAAAGAAAAAATAAAGGAAAATAGTTAACAGAAGATTCAAAACAAATAAAAGAAGATACTCCTTCAAACACATCCACAGAATCATGAATGCTAAATTTCACTCAAAAATGACCAAAATATTCAATGCGGAAGCAAAAATCTACCAAAGGCTACTAAAATTAAAATTCTCTAGGTGAAATATCTCCCTAATTCAGGAGATCTCTGAGCTCCAAATCATTTAAGCCTTGAAGAGCATTCTGGGAAAGGATCACTCAAAAGACCAAAGATTTACTCAAAGACCAAAATATGTACAAATCAGGTCAAAAATGTATACAAAACTATGACTTGGTAGCTCACAGACATTTAAGACACCTACTGCATTGGAGGCCTGGGGCTGGCAGACATGAGACTAGAGTAAATCTGAGTCCTTCATGACAGCTGGAGGCTAGGTTAAATATGGTAGGGCATTTCAAGTGCCACTAGACAACTCTGTTTTGGTTATTAAATCATACCTTTTATGTTGAAAGAGGTGTCTCAGGTCTACAGAAGCTCAAACGTCAGTTACACTCATTTCAACTTATAAATTCGATAGCCAGTAAACATACTTTGTATCGAACCCTTCTGCTTGGTGCCTCAGTCAAAGAACCTCAGATAATCAATCTTTATTGTCAAAGCCCTGCTTATGAGCAAACCATGCCAGCTGATTTTTTATAACAATTACATCCAAACTACATCCATAGTGCACTACATCTCCACTGTGTAACACTATACTTATTTTTTCAAGTCCTCTTAGCATTTAATACTTTTCCAAAGTTTATGTTTAGAACAGAGAAGTAGTTATTTGTCACAGATGAACATTTCAACTTCAGCTATCACAGTTACCTTGATACATTAATACAATTCTATTGGGATTGCATATCCTACATTCAAAATAGATTTATATCCACCAATCCAGAAGTGATTCTGCCTCCCTGTACCTTTGGCTAACAACCCTATGGTACATCATGAACATCCACAATTCTTTCCCAGGAAACTCCAGATTCAATTGGTGCTTTGGATGAATCTGCTCTGATAGAAAACCATGACTGTAAGTAGAATTTTTATTTCATTTGCTGCAGCACCTGGAAATTGTGTAATAAACAACTACACAATTGAAAAGAAGGTATCATGATCAAAACAAGTGATAGCTTCCCTGCAAAACTTGGATTATGTCCTCCTTCTGCATGCCTTAATAACGCTGATAAGACACATAAACCAAGGCTTTCTGAGGCATCATTAATTGTGCCCCCACATATCCTGTCCCAGCTTATTCCTTAAATATCTTTTGCAAAAATGCTGATAACATAGCTGGAAATGCAATCCGGAAGAGTTCTACTTTCAACATACAGACATTAATATACAGCATATAATGGTAAGTACTCTGAAAAATTAGATTCTAAGGGTTGGATTTTTTCAATTTGTATATCCTGAAATTATTTTATATGGATAAAACCACTCTCTTTCCTCCTTCATTTCTCCAGAAGATTGTAGAAATAAAATAATTAAGATCATGAAGACTTGGACATTGAGTGGCATGAAAATGCAGTAATTCAGACTTCAGAGCAAAAATGAGCAACACAGAAAGCAGAAGGTTACATATCAAACAACAGACCAACAAAGCTGAAATACAGTTGTAACTGAGACCTGTATTTAATAATCTACATACTTCATCTCAATTGCACAGATTGCCATGAGGGAATAAGGACCAGAATTCACTTAAATATCAGGTAGCAAAGAGTTCAAGACTGTCAGGCAAAGAAAAATGTAGTGGACAGATAGGAAAAGGAGTTCGGAAAAAGCATTCTTGACAAAGAGGCAAAGCATGTGGAGAACTCTAAGAATAGGTGGGCAAACTGGAAAAAAGAAACATGAGGAGGAATGAGATGAACACTCATCCTGTTTTAGTACCCATACTAGACCGGAAAGGCTCTGCCACATGGAAAGTACATAGGGAAATTTGCTAAGATGTCATCAAAAGGTGAGACTAGACATGATTATAAATCAGACTGGAAACTGGGAGACATCTTTGGAGTAAGAACTGGATTGGCTACCAGGAAATGTGGAACTGTGTATGCAAATCAGAAAGGGGACCTCACTAAAGCAGTGAATGCACAGGCAAATGAAACTCTTCTCATTTCTCAGTTTCAGCTTCTCAGATCAAGCTACCTTCCAACAAGAGTCTTTTTCACAATTACTTTCAACTTCATCCTCCAATTTCCATTCAGTTTCTCAGTCTTAAGTCTCAGCAGACGTGTTTTTTCAACCTCAAGCCAATCCAGGTACCAGCAGCCAGGTCAGGGCTAGCAGCAGCCTGGTTGAAAAGAACTGCATTGCAAATCACAGTTCCAATGCCTCTTTGCTATCCTGGCTCATAACCATCCTGAGAAGGAAATTTATTCTCAGTCAGAAGATGTTCACTAGTTCAGTAGGAATGACACTAGCACTGATGGGACAACTGATGTCTGGGGTTCATGCACAAGCTCTTGTTAGTTGTAGGGGATGAAAAGGGAAGTATCTTCAGTTGCTATCTCTTACAATTAAAAACTATGAAAGTATCAAGCATGCTTAGTGATGATGGAGTATTAGAAAATAAATTCCAGGAGGTTCCTGCTGACTATACATACACTGAGCACGCAAACCATAATTTTTCAAAAGATAATAAATGTTGGAGGAGGGGAAGGGGGAAAGAAGAATCAAGTGTGAAAGCTTTGGGTAGAGTCCTTTTCAACCAGTCAGCCAAGTCATAATCTTGATGTAGCAGCTAGTCCCATGTTAAAGCACAAGAGCCACAAAGTATTTAAGTTAAAAATAGCATAATTTTTTTCTTTTTTTTTTTCTTTTTAGTTACTTCCTTTTAAATGACTGGGCCTTTTTAGCTGTAATTACCATGACAAACTAGCTGAGGCAGACACCAGCATGGAAAATTCTGAATCAAATTCTCAAACTGGGGTAAGTTGTAAGCAAATGAAAATGGGCCCGTAATACTACTGATTCTATAGTCATACCTGTCACACTCTTCCTTGGGAAATACTGTTGCCTTGCAAAGACTGAACTATTTGTAATTGGCATTGTGATTGGCACATGATCCCATATTTTAGAAAGGTAACATTTTACCACAACATACATAATAACTGTATCTTAAACACTATCCATCTTCTAATTCACTTCAATGTCTGTCTGTAATATTGCCATGAGCTACAATGGAAATTCCCAGAAATTGCATATTTATACTGCAAAATAAGTTTAGAAGTAATTAAATCCTATTCTAAGGATTAAATCATATTCCAAAAATTTAAGTATTTTAAAAATGCTTAAATATTCACTACTCACCATGAAACAGAACACAAACGTGAGAATACTTTTTTTAAGAAATAGGGAATTCTTTCTTTTTTAATAACAATCAGAAAAACTGGAAAAAACTTGCATCATCATTGTCTCAGTGGTCAAGACGTTCCATTGAGAGGTCAAAGTGATTCTCTGCTATAGTTAAGATAAGAAATAAAAGAAGATACTCCGAAGTGCACTGCTGAACTCATGGATCAGCTTTACATGAAACACATATTCATGCTGGAAGACAGAAAAAACCACTTTCTGTCTACATAGTAAAACTATTCTCATGGAGACTAGGAAATGTAAGTTTATCTTTCCTGACACAAAGGAAGAAAGTGCACTAAAATCTCCCACATCTGGACTGAACATTCAAACACCAAACTCTCACATAGAGTGAATATGGCAACACAACTGTTGTTTACATCAGCAGACTAGTCCTTCCCCTTCTTAATTTGTTCTATTTTTCCTGAAGGCTGATGTTTGGATAAGCCAATCCCAAACTGTGATTTGCTTTAAGTAAATCAAAAGCAGAGACCCAAGGCTGCATTTAAGCAACAAAACAAAACAAAACAAAAGCAGTCTTAGCTCTCTGCTTTTTGAGAAGAAAGCCTCTGTTTGAATTAGTGGCCTAAAAAGGACTTAACATCAAGGAAGAATACAACAATGTATGATTTAGTGTCACTAGAGGTGATAATAGAGCTGTAAACTACAAACACCTAAAAGCTTACAATACAAGCTGTCAGGCAAAGAAGTCCCTGCAGTTTTAGACCATCTGGATAGCTTCAAATCTTTCTTAATCTCAGTCAAAAAAGAACATGAACGTAGATGTATAAACAGTGGAATTTCAAACAGGAATGGAGACATTACGTAGCATTAGCTACTTCAGTATTCAAATAACACATCCAATTTCTGCATCCACAAGCCAAAAATAACAATAAGTAGCTAAGTATTCACAATATAACTATCAAAGTACTCAAAAACATGACCTAAAGTGAGAGAATCAAGAAATTTCACCTCCTTAGTATAATGGGTAACCGTATTACAGTCTATAAACATATACATAGGAAGACAATATTAATTTCAGTCTCACAGACAGAAGCATAACAAGACCCAGGGGCTACAAACTGAAGACAGACAAACTTAGAACTAACATCTTAATTAACAATGATGAGTACCTCATTGAAAATTGTGGTAGACACTCCCATCCTTGAAGTATGCTTTTTAAAAAGAAAGGTAGAGGGTTTTTTATCTTTAGTAAGACATGACCTAGTTCAAATGGGAAGAAACTAAGACAGCCATGAGGTCTCTGTTGTACAGTATGCCAGGCTAGATGATCATAGTACTCCCTTCTGGCTTTTTAATTCATGAAACTGTGTACATTTCCATTTCAATGAAACTGCATCTTTCAATGAGCATTTTTTTAAAGGAACAGCTTTCCAGTGAGCTCTAGTTATGCCTTGAAGGCATAGCAGTCTTTTTGGTGGAGGCTTGTGAAAAACTTCTGGATAGCACAATACAGTGTTACTCTGAATGGAGGAAGCATTCAGTCTTTTCTGAGGCAAAGCTGGGACCAAGTACAGCATACAGTAAAATCTGCTTTGTTTAACATAATAATTGAAAAATTAACTCTTTGCAGCATCACACTGAACCAGTTTATGCCCTCAGTTCCATCATCATTTCATGAATTTGACACTGGTTTGGCATAACTTAATTTTTTTTGTTTTGTTTACCAGATACTTTCTCTTAAATCACTGTAGCATTGGGGGGGGGGTGTCTAATGTAAAAGTGTTGGCGTTGGAACACATTTGTATCAGGACTTCTGATTCCTCAAAAAGGAATTTTACTTTTGTGCACCAAACTACTTGGAAACCTGAATGAGAAAAAGACAAATGGATAACACTGGGCAATTCACACAGAATATTTCTTATTGCACCAAGACAAATTACTACAGCAGACACAGTCTTCAGAAACCCTCTGGATATGGCAATCTAAGCAGTCCCCTATTTTCCATCTGTGTTAATTGGTTGCATCATAATATTAGATAATAAAAGAATTTTTTTTAATCCACCTCACTATAGGATTTTGGAGTTTTAAAGTCACTAATTTTAACAGTTAGCAATAAATTCAAACTAATCTCTTTTCAGTATGAAGCACAGAACATTATTTATTCATATCTATTTAATTTTCTTACAGTTTCTATTTCATTAATATCTTCTCGTGATTTTTACTATCTCATTTCAGATGTGTAAGGAATCAGACAAAAAAACAATAAAAAATATGAAGATAATTCTGACTGCTGACACACAAGTAAAACTGTAGATCCTTTACACAAAATTAATTTTTCTGCAGGTAATCCAACAAAGTGGACAAACCTTCAAGTTCAATGACATAATTGAAGCTTAAATGCAGTTTCCCAATAAACATAAAGACTTAAAACACAAGCATATCTTAAAGGTAGAGAGGATAATCAGAATAATATACTACCATCTGAAAATATCTCATTATTTTGTGTTTTAATCTCTGACTGCAATTTGTATGTGTGCATGTGCTATAATAATATTTAACCTTGAGAAAATCCTGCATCTGGTACATGCTTTCAGCAGGGAGTCCTTACACTAGTAAATTTGAAAACCAGATCTGACTTTATACTTCCTATGAAGCCAACAACAGCTCATGCAATTATTTGTCTGCTTTTAGCTTAGTGTTTGTGAATAACTTCTTATACCAGCTATCAGTTGTTATCTTTTTGTTAATATTTTTCATCATTATGTCTGTAGAGGTCACTGTGATAGAAAGGGCAAATCATATAGAAAATATCTGTAGTCATGAATAAAGACTTTGAAAATAATGCTATTTCTTTTTCATTGTTTCATCCACAGCGTTACCTTTCACAGTCTGACCTCAAATGTGCAACAATACCTGATGAGAGCATAAGAATAGCAACAACCACATGTTTCTCCATAATTGCTGTTTGTCAGTCATTTCTTCGGTATTAACAATATTCCAGACAACTCAAGGTCAACCATATCTTATGCTAAGGGAAAAAAACCCTTCTTATGCAAAGAAATGGGCAAGCCAACAAAATCCATTGTCAACTTCCAGATGAGTGCTTGATTCTGGCTCAGTTTTGTGCCCATGACTAAGGAAAGCAAAGCCACTGAGAAAATGCTGGCACTATAAATGGCAATGAAAACAAATGAAAATATCACTAATAGTATTTTCCCCTTTATACATTAACACTGTGGTTTTGTACAGTGTTTTAATACAGAGAGTTAAACTAGTGCCCTGAGATGACCTTCTTTATAAATCTGACCTTAATACAGTTCTAAAGGGTGTTGGTATGAAGACAATTCTCTACCAATTTCTAGAGTATATTTAAAAGTATAAAATTACATAAAGTATATAACTGTTTTTCCACCTTCGATCTTACTAAATTCACCGTTGAAACTGATAAATATCATGCTAAAATTAGATTAAATAAGGTGGTGTTACAGATTTGATTAAGATCCTTACTAGGCAAAGAAGGATTGAAGAATTTAGGTAAGTATTGTCATACTGGAGAAAGAAACAGAATTAGGATGAAAGCAATTTAGAGACAGTTTTGCAAAGAAAGTAGCCAGATACCGCCAACCACAAAAATAATGTATCTTAGGGATGTAAATAGGAATTACTGTCTGCCATTTTCACCAAGTGCGAGATAAAACTGTAGGAAAGAAAGTATTCTATACTTGGATTTCTCTTATACTAAAGTCAATGGGATTTTATTAATTCTCCGTAATTAGGCACCTTTTTAATAACAAATACCCAAATAATTAATTCTCAATTTGTTACAAGAAAATTAAACCAAACCCATAAAATAACTATCAGCTCAGGTCAGAAAGGCATAAAAGAACATAGCTTTCTTCAGAGATGCAAATGCCATTTTTAAAAATCTTTAGATTGTTTTTCATGAGAAAATGACTTTCAAATTTAATAGTGAACTACTCATCCTTTCTGTGGAGTAGTAAAGGACAAGATTAATGTATTCCAATCTTTTGATGGAAGATTTTTAAAGAAAGATTTAGAAGGGTCTAATGCCATGAAGCATTTGGCAAGAACATCAGTTGACCTTATGCACCAATTGTTTCATGTCTTTTGGCACTAAAATTGTTTTTCTTCAGCTCTACAATATGACCCTTGTTTCACTGCCAAAGCAGTCCTTGACATTAAGAAAAGAAATTCTGGTGGTAGTAGATTTTAGGGCATCAAAAATGGCAAATTCAACATCATCAGTCTCATGAGAGCACTGAACTATGCTTATGGAATTTCCCCCCCCCCAAAAAAAAATTGTTCAATATCAACCTACAGTTACTCATAAAAATTGAGCAATATTACTTTTCTGTTGCACAGATTGATAAATTCTAAAACTTGGAAAAATGCATCTTTTTTCCTCACTAAAGAACTATCAGTAACAAAGATGCATGTCTCAACAGGCAGACATCAACTAATGAAGCCTGACCCCATGCTAAACACACCATTATAAATAACCTATGAAGTTTTACAGAGATTGTTTATGTGATAAGTGCTACAAGCCCTGCTCAGTCCAAGTTCCAAGTTTAGAATTACAATATGCATTAACCAAAATTGTTTGGACTCCATACAACAGATTTTAAGTCTTGTCATGATAATAATTCAGTGTATAATTAACTACCAGATTAACTCTTAGCTCACTGTCTCTTCCATGAATATTAAAAACAAAAAACCCACCACATTCCGGTGACAGAACATCTAGGTGCAAAGGTATCATTATAATTTAATAATGTAGCACAATAAATGTGCAACATATAAAATATATTTGTTATACCTGCATGTTATTTATTGTGAAGTGACAGTCTACTTAACAGAATCCCACTGTCCATTGTCTAGAGTGATTTGACTGACCACATAATCACTAAAGGTCTTAGTGCCATGTGTAAGTGAATACAGATAAACACAAAACGGGAAGGATCAAAAAGATGACAACAAACAGAAGAGAACAAAGATTTAGAGAGGACAAAGACTGAAACAACATTACCTCTAAAATTTCCTGCTTGTATTAAATTTAATGCTTTGAAGTTTTGTTTATCTAGGCAGTACTCAGGGAATATATGCCTATAATTCTACATATTTTGACTGTATCTCATCTTTCTGTCACTTTTCTGCTTGGGTCCCCAGTTCACTGCAAATACATGCTTAATTTTAATGTGTAGGCAATTCCAGTGAAGTCACAATGAGGTGTTTGCTATATGGGTATCTTCCTCTCATCATTTGACATTTTTACATAAACATCCCCTAGAATAAAGTAGTGATTTAGTGTGGGACATTGAGGCACTTATATGCATATATTCAGTAGTTTAATACACTGAACAACAAAAGTAGTATGTTTATATTATAATATAATACTGTTAATCAGGTATAAAAATACAATATTTTCTGTAAAGGACAAATACTATGTTTTTAAACTCTTTCTAAAGTGGAAAAAATATTACCTAAGACATTTGGTTGCTAGATTTCTGCAGAAACTTCCATTAGAAAATTCCTTCAGAAACAATTAATGTAATGCAGCTACCCTAGAGTAAGAGGAGATACTTGCTCAGCAGGGTGCTGATACTGCAAAGTGAATATAATTTGTCTATACTGCCTTTTCCTACATTCTTTAAAAGCACATCATACAGCTAGCTGGCAGCATACCTAATCTATTCAATATTTTGAATGGGAAGAACAGAAAAGTTACACATCCCCAAAAGTGTGATTGAGTCATGCAATGCAGGAGTGTGTATTGCATTAGTAAGTGCCAATAAGAAGGCTTAACATCCTCTCTAGCTGCCTTTTTAATTTAACCCCAATAAGGATGTACAAAGATTCTTTCCTTGGCTGCTCCCTCACAATTACAGCAATAATCACAGCACACCTAAAAATATAGGATTAGATCTTTCATCTTCAAATGTTTTGCATTTACAAATTTATTCTACAGCTAGGCTTAGGCCATATGAGAAACTTGTAAATCATCACTAAAAACATCTTGATGCTCTTATTGTCTTGTATGTCAGCTGGGCACTAACAAAGAAGCCAACAATGAATTTAGTCATGCCTTTATTCATGACTACTGACTTACAGCAGTGATTAAACAATCTTGATTTTATGGAAAATATGCATTGGAAATAAACTACACACTTAATTTTTTCTAGAATAAATCTGACCAGAAGTATGAAGCAGATTTACTGCTTCTACAAGAGTCTTTTCAAAGTAGATGTGAAGAACTCAATCTCCTCTCAGCATGTTTTTTTTCCATAATGGTGCCTTGTAGGCACTTCCTTATTTACACTCAAATGCTTGAAATGTCCCCGATTTAGCCTTGTTTTGTTGATTTTGTGGTCCCTTTCATTCACATCACCTCAAGCTTTTTGCTGTCAACCCTGACCATCACTCTCTTACAGGGCTGCCTGTAACTCTTACCCTCTTGCCCATGTTGGCATGGCTATTTGAAAGCTGCCTTTATCAGGTCAGACATTCAGTTGGCAAAGATACCATTGCCCTGCTTATGGAGGTGAATACCCATCTCTTCCAAGCAGGTATTGATCCTCAATCAGGGTCCCACAGCCATAGAAACCAAATCTCTGTTGCCACCAACAGCTCCATAACCAAATGCTTATGTGCAGTATCCTTACGCCCTTTCCCCTTCATTGCAAGATTGAGAAAAACAGCTGGGCCCCCATCCCACTAACTATTGTCTCCAGAGCTCTGTAGTCAGTTTGGATACTCCCCCGGTTGCCCCCAGCAGTATCATCAGCACCCACATGGAAGAAGGGCAGAAGATAACAGTCATAGGTCTGGACAAATTTTGGCAACACAAGGGCCCAGTTTCAGATCTCAGGCCAGCAGAAGACTTCTCTAGGGGCAGATGGTTGCCTCCAACCCCCACTGCGTGGAGTCACCTATTCTACGCACTCCCCCTTTCCTCCTGGCAGTCTTAAATAGCTCACAGTTAGCTGGCCCAGATGGTTTGCTTGAAAGCACATCTGGCTCCTCCTCAGCTTTGAAGAATCTCTTTTCTTCTCCTGCCAGTGTCTGAGTGTTTTCTGTTGCTGGGTATTCAATGTGCAACCACATTCTTAACTCCAGAATTATGAGATCTAACTTTCCAGATACTAATTAGTTAATCTCCTTTAGCGGGCACAAACCCCTACATTTTTCTTTCAGATTAACTACATCACAGGTTATGCACATGGAATATATTTAATTTTTGAACATCATTGATTAACAAGGTGTTATAAGGACACTTCCTGTATTATACTGACACTTTGAGTTACATTTATAATGATTTATGATTTTTATGAAAGGGCTCTGATTACTAGACAGGCATTCAGTATGAGGGTGTGAAAATAACTGAAGTAAACAAAATACTTTTTGTATATCCAATATTGCAAACTGTGCTTTGTACAGTGAGTATTCCAAAGAATTAGTGCTTGATATATGAGTTAATTAGATAAAAAGAACCATTCAATTTACTTTATAATAAATATATTTTATTCAAAGTGCCTTTGAAAGCAACTATACACATCCTGAGTGTTCCTTCCTATGTAATCTCTAATTCTTGCCAATGAAATTAGTCTTCATTGATTTCCTAGCTCACTAACAAAAATGTCAAAATAGAGGAGATAAATGAAAATAGTACTGACCTTAGTTTTGTACTTCCTGTTCCTCTTTACATATATGGCAACTTTATTCATAAAGTCACTTTTGGTGCCTTTTTTTTTTTCCCAGATGTTCCAGTCTGTCTAACACAGTATTTAAGTACATCAGGATCTCACTACGGCTTTAGTATTACCTGCCGAAGCTTATCTTTTTTTAGTTTAACACAACTTAATACTGCACGGACCAGAGTGGAACTACTCTGCAAATTTTAGGTTTTTTCATCATATGTACATTCCACCTCTCAGGAGGCAATAGCATGTGTGGTCTGTACGGCAGCCATCCCTCCCAGAGCCAGACAGAAAAATGAATAATGATTTCTAGAAGTAGTATGGTTATAGGAATACTGAACTTTTTCTGTCTTCCCTTTACATGGGATGACAAAATAAGTTTTAAATTTAGGAACTCCTGGCATTGATTAACACAGTAAATATATATAAGCAGTAGAATGAGACTGAATCACAGAATAATTGACTAGTGTGGGTTGGAAGGGACCTTTAAAAATCATCTAGTCCATCCTGCAATGAGCGGGGACATCTTAAAGTAGATCAGATTGCTCAGAGCCCTGTGCAATATGACCTTGAATGTCTCCAGGGACAGGGCATCCACCATCTCTCTGGGCAACCACCCTCACCCTAGTGTTTCACCATGTTCATTGTAAAAATCTTCTTCCATTTATCTAATCTAAACTGATCTCAGTTTAAAATCGTTAACCCTTGTCCTATCACAACAGGCACTGCTAAAAGGTTTGTCCCCATCTTTCTTGTAGGCTCCCTTTAAGTACTTGAAGGCTGCTATAAGGTCTCCCCAGAGCTTTCTGTTTTCCAGGCTGAAAAATCCAATTCTCCCACCCTTTCCTCATAGGAAACGTGCTCCATCCCTCTGATCAACTTGGTGGAGCTCTTCTGGACCTGCTCAAACAGGTGAGGTTCCCAGAGTTTGATGCAGTACTCAAGGTGGGGTCTCATCAGAGTGGAGTAGAGGGGCAAAATCCCTTCCCTCATTCTGCTGGCAACACTGCTTTTGGTGCAGCCCAGGATACAATTGGCTTTCTGGGCTGCAAGTGCACATTGATGGTTCATGTCCAGCCTCTCATCCATCAGCACCTCCAAGTCCTTCTCAGTAGGACTCCTGTCAATCTGTTCATCCCCCAGCCTGTACTGATACCAGGGGTTGCCCCAACCCAGCTGCAACACTTGGCCCCATTGAATCCCATGAGATTCCCATGGGCCCACTCCTCGAGCTTGTCCAGGTCCCTCTTGGTGTCATGTGCAAACTTGCTGAGGGTGCACTAATTCCTTTGTCTATGTCGTTGATGAAGACATTGAATAGGACTGGCACCAGTACAGACCCCTGAGGGACATCCCTTGTCACCAAGCTCCTTGCTCAAGCAGGGTCATTCTAGAGCACATTGCACACAATTGCATCCAGACAATTCTTAAATATCTCCAGTGAGGAAGACTCCACAACCCCTCTGAGTAATCTGTTCCAGTGCTCAGTTACCCACACAGTAAAGAAATTCTTCCTCATATTCAGGTGGAACTTCCTGTGCATCAGTTTCTGCCTCTTGTGCTATTGTTCAGCACCACCAAGAAGAGCCTGGCTCCCTCCTCTTGACACCCTCCCTTCAGATAGTTATATACTTTGATGGGGTCCCCTCTCAGTTATCTTTTCTTGAGACTGAACAGGCCCAGCTCCCTCAGCTTTTCCTCATAAGAGAGTTCCAATCTCCCAATTATCTTTGTTGACCTCCACTGGACTTGCTTCAGGAGCACCATTTCTCTCTTGTACTGAGAAGCCCAGAACTGGACACAGAACTCCAGATGTGGCCTCACCAGGGCTGACTAGAGAGGGGCAGAATCACATCCCTCAACTTGCTGGCAATGTTCTTCCTAATGCACGCCAGGATACCATTGGTCTTCCTGCCCACAAGGGCACACTGCTGGCTCATAGACAGCTTGTTGTCCACCAGGAACTCCAGGTCCTTCTCTGCAGAGCTGCTTTCCAGCACCTGTACTGGTGCCTGGGGTTATTCTTCCCCAGGTGCAGGACCCTACACTACCTACTTTTCTGCAGAAGATTTTCTTGTGTGGATTTGCACCAAGTCACACACATGTGCTATTGAGATTCAAGAATGAAAGCTCAAACAGGATTTAAATATTACTCCTTAGTACAAAGTTTGTATACTTTTTTTTTTCTCCACCCTTCCCTTTGATTCAAAAAAATACATACTTTGACAGACTAAAGGGGTTATTTGTTTCTAAGTGTTGAAGCATTTGAAACAGGTAAAATCCCAATACATTTTAAAAGATTTATTTATTTTACTTTCCAGTATATATGATTTTTATGCCCACCAGAAGGCAGGCTGGAAGAGCTAGAAAAAAAAGGCATTCAAAGATCAAAAAGAGTAACTGTGGCAAGTATACAACCTCAAGATTTCTTAAGTCATAACCTCAAAATTATTTCTAAAAAAATAACTGGAAAAGTTAAAAGGCATAAGATGGAAAATAACGGAAAACTTAGATTTCACTAAGTAAAACAGACTCCCCAATAAAGTCTAAATTACACTTAGTTTTTAAAAAGCAGTGAAAAACTGTAAGTCTACTCAATGATTTATGAAAATAAAACACCTATTAGTCAATCATTTTTATTGATAAAAATGATAAGAAGCTTCAGTCAAAATATTGCAAGAAAAATCACAGAAATTTAAAAGTACCTAAGTGTGCTTTTTTCCTTGGAAAATTTATTTCAACATATAGCATATAAAATACTCTACCAAAACAAATGGTAAACGCCTGTGATATTGTAAAAGGAATATTTCTTTAAGTGTTGTTTAGGTGAAGAATTCTAGAAAATGTTAAGAATCTGGAATATGAACAGGTCTTGCATGTAGGGTTTTATCACTCTATAAAATTTACACATGCATGCATTTGTGAATCCAATTTTAAATCAACACATTTTTCTGCGTATTTTTTCAGGGCTACATTGTAGGCAGTGCCTGCATACTTACCTGTATAATTACAGTACTCTCTACCTCTGAGCCATTAACTTCTATGTAAAACATAGCAATACAAAGTAATGCTCAACACAAAATCTTTGGATCTACTAACATGTATTTCTGTGTCAATCCTCATTCTCTCTGATGGGTCAGGACTGCTACGCGAATTTCAATTCTAGGTGACTGGCAAATTTCTCGACAAGGTTATCAGATTGGGGCATTTAAATTCAGCCAAAGCAGCAGATGTTTTGTGTTAGTTCAGTGGCTATTCCTGAGCACATATAACAGGTATCAGAGGAGCTGTTACCAAAGATGATTCTATTAAAGTGCTACTACCAACTGTCAATGTTTTACTATTTATCACTTCATGTTTGTAGACACATTCCAATTTTTTTTCTTTTCCTAGATTAAAAAAATTGATGACACAGAGATAATGTAAAATGACATAATTTTAACTAAAATTTCTAAAGATTTTTAAAGAAATAAGAAAGAAACCTAATTTTAAAAAGCACACAAAATATCTACCTGGCAATAATTTCCTAATTTTGTTGCCATTGATTATGAAGTATTGAGGGGAAGAAGAGGATTATTTGGAGCTATGAAAGTGAATGCTCCATTGTAAAATAATCATTTGAGAAAAGGAAAACAGTGAATACTATAAACCATAAAAAAATAGAGATATGAAGAGCAGAGGACAGTAAGGAAAGAGGAATGCAGGGCATGCAGTCCAGTTTTCTAGGGTAAGAGTAGAGAAAAGCATCAGTAACAGCTTTCCATCAGAAGCTCTTACTCCTAAAAGCCTGGCACCTGACCTGATTCTTCAGGATATGGATCAGGTTTCTATGAATAAGAAATATAATGAGTATATTTAAATTAGTTTAAATGAAAGAAACACCATATCTTTACTACGACACCAAGCTTGACAGCATTTTTTGTAGACTCTAAGAGAACAAAAAGCTCCTTGAACCAAAGACTATTGTTCCTTTTTACATGGTTTCCTGAACAAAATGAGCTGCTTTGCTCAGCTCCCCTTGATCACTTCCAGTAACCAATTCCATCTAAGTCCAATACACGGCAAAAGGTCTCAGAGATTTAACATTCCTACAAACTTTGTGAAAGCAGGCAGCTGGATAGGGTGTCTGCTAGCTAAAAGAAAACATGAATGCAACTTTTGCTTAGCGGTGCAGAATCTACTTTTCAGTCAAGGCCCCTCTTTCAAATTCATTCTCTCTTGTCTAATAAAGGGTAAGTTTATACTGCAGCCTGAGTATTACTCAATTTAAATATCAACTCACAAACGTAAACACATAGGAAATAAAGATGAATTTAGTTTTACAGGACTATTTCTTAAACCAAAAAGCCCTAATTCAAAGTACAAAACCAACCAGTATGCTGCTTCTTCCACTCCCTCCATCTCTTTGGCTTGCAGCCCCACTCTCCCTTCTCCCCTGCACTATGAATCTCACATTCCTGCCTGCAGGGTGGCTCAGTACCAAAGCTCAATACCTACCGGCTCCCCCAGTCATCCCTCTCATACTCTTGAAAAACCTGGTATTGGTTGAAAGAAGCAGTTAGAGAACACTTAGTAACAAGAGATGGATCATATCACTTCTATTATTAATGCAACTTAACGATGCAGAGTTTAAATGGAAAAAAATCTCCTATTAGCCTATTGTTTCAAAAATCTACTATTCAAAACAAATATGGTGAGAGACTGCAGTTCATGTTTGCAACAGAGTACTGGGAAGACATCCCATATATTTGTTCAGGTCAAGGTAGGTCCTGAAGCAGAAGTAGACAGCAGTATTACATCAGCACAAAGCTGTGTTCAGTTTAACTGATGTTACCTACAGTGTAAGATGTACAATATATCAGCTTGGACAAAACAATATGCTAATTCAGTGATACTGTTTTTTGAGACCCTAGCCAGTGTACTTGCACTTCAAATATGACATAACCAGCTTGACTGATCCTCGGTTTAGGGTCAGGAAAAATCTTGTGGGTTAATTATCATATTGTTTACTTTTAATGGATAGGTGGCTTTTGTGTAGCTATGATTATCTGGTATATCTAGCTGCTTTCAGTGCTAATAATAGCTTGCTCTAAGACGTATTAAGATACGGTATTGATTTCAAAAAGACTATATCACTGTGCTAATATACAAGAGATTCAATTAGTAAAGATATAAAGATGATTGGCAACATTTATCTAAAAATGCTCCTGACTCTCCTGTGAATATCTAAAGTATGACTTAGCTAAATACATAAAATCAAGATCAAAATACTCAAAAGCATTCAGAAATGTGAATTCTAAAACTTCAGAAACAAGAAAAAATTTCCGGAGAACAAAGGTTCATAAAACCTGGTCTCCAAACATCTCAAACTGCTGTTACTAAATAATCAGCTGTTATTTTTTAAAACTCCTAAGCTAAATCTATTTTGAAATAAATTGCCAGATTTTCACTGTAAGTTCTCCCACACATTCTGTTCCATAACCTGGCAAATTTTTGTACTCAGTCTGCTTTACTGAGCAGTATAAAGGCGTTCTCTATTAATAAATACCAAAAAAGTTGAGTGACAGTCTAATAGTGATATTTATTCTCTTTTTCAAGTCTCTCAGTAAGTTTCCTGCTGGATTTCTTTTTAATTTTTTCTGCATGCTTTATGATATCATATTAAAAAATTAAAATTCAACTTAAATAGGCTCCAGATGAGGTCAAAACAATTTTCATAATTTCAACCAACAATATTGTCTCTGATGTTCATTATGCTCAAACCAGAAAAAAAAAAGTTTCCTTTTTTAGTGTAGGAAGAATCTATTCCCAAATATATGACTATACAAATGTCTGCCTCAGTGAGCAGCTGTCCATCACACTGAAATAAAGCTGTAAATTTTCACCACTGC
The DNA here is from genome assembly GCF_001604755.1 of Lepidothrix coronata. Classification (NCBI taxonomy): domain Eukaryota; kingdom Metazoa; phylum Chordata; class Aves; order Passeriformes; family Pipridae; genus Lepidothrix; species Lepidothrix coronata. The sequence continues at coordinate 496,171 of NW_016690250.1, read as the reverse complement.
GGTAAATGGTTAGATCTTAGGGTTTGTTTGGTTTTCTTGCTAAGAACCATATTTGGTTGTGCACCAGGACAAGGGACTATGCAAGAGCTTTTCCCATCAAAGTGCAATATATGCTATATACTCAGAGTTGCGAGGGCTGCTTACAATTCATCACTCAGTGGAACACATATATCATTCATTCAATGCACCTCTGAAAATGCTTTTTTTTTCCCAAAGAAATAGTGGTGGAGAGGGCCGTTGCCTCACTCCTTTCTTTGAGATGGGCTTTCACAATCTCCTGGAACATTCAGATTGCATTTGTACTCGGTGTTGAAGTGGGAGAGGTTATTTTTCTAATTTAGCCCACAGAGGACTGCCATATACTGAAAACCACATCAATCTGAGCAGGGGATAAATTAGAGTATCTTTGGAGTGTTGCTTTACTGGATAAGGTTTACTAAAAGCGGCTAGCTCTAAATATAATTATAGCACAATTTTACAGCTATTACCAGCCTACTTGAAATTATTAGGCTTAATCTGTTGTATCATACCATTGCACAATTTTCATTTTTCAAATAGAGTGGCTTCCTTATTTTGGTAAGCATTGTTAAATCTATTAGAATATATAACATGTAATTAGGTATGATTCATCACTTATGCCCACTAGTTAATTTGAGACACATTGTCCAATACAGTTTTCATGATAATGTATTTTCATTTCTGTTGTTTAAGCTTGATGTGAGACAGCTGTCAATTTATTCTCATTGCACACTACTTTCATTGCTCCAAGCCTAAACTTCACATGTCAGACTGACAAAAAGGAAAGTTTAATGTACTTCTTAATCTTACAACCACACCTGGCAAACTACAATACAAAACTCTCATCAGGAGACCAAAGAAGTCTCTAAAAAAAGATATAATTTCTTGTATTTTCTGTATGTGTGTGTTTACTAAAAATATTGTAGACAGAATGAAATATAAGAGATTTTACAGAGCGGAAAATTATTCCAGACAGACAAACTTCTGCTTCTCTCTTGCCAGGAAGAAATTTGCCTCTGGAGATTTCAGATCTAGTCATCAAATATCATCATCACCCTTCTATCTTGTAAAACCTTTCTCTGCCAAAGGATTAATACAACTCATATTCAGATCATACTATGGACATCTAGAGATAGGATCATCACAGTAGCACTATTTTCAGTTATCATACAGACCTAGCCCTTTGAAGGTTAGATACCAGATAGGGGAACAAAACTCCAGCTTTTATCCATGACAGACACTGCAAAATAGTTTCTTTGTGCAATCATGTTAAAGTTTGTTAATATGAGGTCTTCAGCCAGCATGTCTGTTTCAGCAATATTTATTTAAGTTGTTGCTGTCAAAACAAAGATTAAGTCATTTTACACCCACATTTTACAAATTAGGTAGCCAGGGCATCTGCAAAATGAAGGTTAAGATCATTACTTTGGCAAAGGCTTTGATATCAACTGATGAAAACTGATCTGTATATGTTGTCTTACTGTACTGGGTAATAGCTCATCTTCAGATAACCTGTATTGATTTCTAGATGCATTTTTAAAAGTATTTGTTTTTACTGGTTCCTACTAGGTTTTGGAATGCCTTTAAAGAGAAAGGCATCCTTTCTTCACTATTCCCTTTTTCCTACAGAGAAAAAAACAACACAAAACTCATAAACCTACTAGGAAATAGTTTTATAAATATATTTTTAGTATAGTTAGTAAAAACATAGTTCTATGACACAGTTCAGACAACTTTATCCCACACTCTGAATTAAGTACCATGGCTGATGAAATCTAAATGGGTGAAAAGAAGCCTCAGGGCTATATGACTGTTGCTACCATGCTCTAAGAAACAGAGCAATGGGAAATCATATTAAAGGTGTGCAAAACATGAACATGGGAACGTGATCTGAAATAAATGATAAACAAAAGAAAACTAAAGAACACATTTTGAATTTGAAGACCTCAATGCATAACTCCTTTTAAGAATTATTATTTTGACAAGTTTCCCTTGCCAATCTTGAAATACACAGCAGTTATAAAAAGACATTTTATGTAAAAGATGTTTCATGGTCAGCGCATTAAATGACCCCTTCTACAAACTCTTTCTCATTTTAAAAATCAGCTCTTTCCCCACCTCCTTTCAAGAATTTCACTAGACAGATGCTCAACAGACTCCTTTTCATTGACCATTGGAAACACTTGTTAATCTCCACACTTGCTCATACCAACTTGTTTTAAAATGTTTGCTCAAGTCTTAGAGTATCTAGGAGCCTCCTGGTCTTTAAATAAGATATCACTGGTGTGTTTTAATGACATACTAAGAGAGAAAACCTGCATTAAAATTCATATAGTCCGAAGAATTTGAACTTTAAATTCTGTAAAAAGTAGGAAGATTTCCTTTTCTATTACACAGATGCCCACATTCATATCCACACAGGACATTGATATGCTTTCCAAACTTACAGCCTCTGGACAAGTTAGGAGAAAGAGTTTGCTGATTAGTGAAGCAGTAGCCCAGCCTAGTGTCCCAACATTAGATAGTGCAAGTTGGAGAGTGATAGCTGGCCTCAAAGAACTACATTCTTTTCAAATTAACTGCCTTCATTCAAATACTGTCAACTACAAATCCATGTAGTGGTGATAAAGAAAATATTCTTGTTTTAAAAATTCTGCACCGAAAAATTTGTGATATGATTTAGCCAGAGGTTCGTACTAAGCTTCATGTTGGACTGCTTAGTTGCGCTTTCCACTTCCCCAAGTATACCTTCACATTTGATACTACCAACACAGTACACTGTGTGACAGACAGAAGCCCAACCTCCAACATGCAGAATATGTGTTTATTGCAACATGTTTAAAGTGCTGTCTTTTCCAGGACTCTGCAGTATCTTTTCCTCTTCACTCTTTGAACAAACTCCTCCCTGATGTTACCTATTCTCTATAGTCTTCTTCCAGCCTGGCCTGGATTCTGAAGCCTGTACACATTTATGCTCAAAAACTCATAGCTTTTGAGTCCTATTTATTTCACTCACATGACTACATCCTGCCTTGTCCAGAACCCCTTCATGGATCTCCTTGCCATTCAGTCAACACAAAGGATTTCCACAAAGCATTGACTTAGCAAATTCTAACCCATCCAGGTTTAAGTTACACAAATATCAAGAAGAGTAAATTCAGAGAAGGGGAAGAAGGAGATAGAGGGAAGAAGAGAGAAGGAGGGAGAGAGAATTATAGCTACTGCCTTAGATCCAGCACAGATCCAGCTACCACAAGTCCAAGAACTGTAGGGCTGAAAACCACGTGGATCCCGCTCCTCCCAGGCGGGGCTTTGGGTCTGCCAATCATTCTGGGGCTGGGTTGGGGGCTTCAGGGAATGTGCTGTGGGGCAGTGCTCTCAGGGTGTCAGTGACAGACAGCTGCACTAAAGGCTGTCAAGGAGGCGGGATATGGGGGGAGGGAGAGCACAATTCCACATTGGCAGGATCTGATCTGCCCCCTCCACCCACATACAGAGTTGTTTCAAGCCAGTAATAACTTTAACAACTTTTTTTTCCTCAATCCCTCACACCACAGCACAGCTTTAGAATGTCTCCTTTTTACACAATCTTTCTGCTGCACCACGATCACTCTCAGCTAAAGCTATTCCTTCTGGTAAAAAAATCCCTCGGTCTACAGCTGGACTGATACAATCCCTCAGCTGGACCTACAGAGTCTGTAACGCTACTGTGTACCACACACCAGAAAGAATTTATGCACCTGAGAGACAAAAAGCTTTCAGAATAATTGTTTTTGGATCTATGGTCTTTTTTATGAAGTATTATATAGGAAAAGCAAAGGTAATAAACAGAAGGCACTGAACAGAAATATTTTGAGGATAAGTTCTGCTTCACTTGTACGCAGCCTCCTTCTTCCTCGGTTTCCTACTGGCCTAACCTGTCAACTTCCCAGAATCTAGATGGAATTCTATTTCAAAGAAGTTGCTAAGACTAAAAGTCTGTGTTACTAGGGATTAGAAGGGTGGCAGTTAAAATTATTAACTGCACACAATTTTTGTATCACTACTATCAGATAGAGCCCTTTATTTTGCCCTCTCTACAAGCACAGAATAAAAACCCACAGTGTTTTCACCAATATTCTTGCAATCTAAACATTGCAAGAGACAAGAAATGGGATACTACAAGAAAACAAAGACAAAAAGATAGTGTGATATGAAGATTTCAAGGATAATAGCCTAACTGTTGTCAACGCATGTAGAAACAAAACAAAGGAATTTTAAGGAGGGATGCTTTGGGAATAGTAAAAGTCTCCTGAGCTTCTAAAAAAGCATGAGGAAAAGTTTAAAAAGAAAGGCTGAAAAATTAGCAAGTCAGCAATGAAAACTGGAGTTTAATGAGGATATGAGTAGTTCCTGGGGTGAGAGTTGGTACGGAAAATATGTATAGATGAGGAGACAGAAAAAAAACCCCTTGGAAGCAGCAAGATGCTTTTGTGAGGTATTAAGTATTTGTGCTACTATTTTTTCTGGCCTACTATGGATGCAGATAAGAACTGCAAAGTTCTATGGATTTACATTTTATAGAAGATTGAGTATGTGAACTCATACAGTACATTATGTTATTTCTAGCTTGACTTTGCAAAAAAAGCCCAAACTGGTTTATAGTATGAATATTTATCACTATCATCTACTTTACATAATATATACATAGGTTTATATATAAATTGGAATTCATAATATTGAGTCAATTATACGGAATTTTACTGACTAGAATGCATATGATCAACTCACAAAATATTTCCTGGAAAGCATTAGTGAATGTAAATTCATTTGAGATTTCGATCAGATATTCTGACTACTGTCATTCCACTGGCATATATCTTTCAATGGGGAAACAGATAAATTTGGAATTAAAAATATTATCAGAAACTCTCTTTCCACTCTCAATATCTGTTTATGTTGGTTAACTTTATTCTTTGTCAACCAACTTAAACAATGACTCAAAAGGGAGGCATCTTGTCATATGTATCTATTATTCCTTCTATAATGTAGTTCCCACTGGTTTTCATGCAAATTATGCATATGAAAGGATTGCATTACTAGGCTAGATTAAGAGAATACATTTGAAAATACTTAACATACCACTTCAGAACCTCATATTTATAATGGCACTTGAACCTGGAACAATATAAACAAAAGCACAAAATACAACTCCTAGAAATATACTATGGACGGATTTTTCTAAACTTTTTGTTAGAGACATCACTAACAATTGCACTGAGTTAAAACTATTTTGTTGGCTTTTTCATATATGAACAAATAAAGAAATATGACTGAGAACATTCAAAAAAACTTGCAATATTCCTATACCGGAGAAGTTACATGCCAGTAAGAGGACAGTGAAAGGGTTACATTTCAAATATATGAACTAGATGTCTCTTTAACCATGCAAAGGTCCTAAAATATTCCTCAGTAGCCACTATGTCTTTTTTAAAACATTATATTAATCCTGATCCCCTGGAAACATTGCCAGTCATCTTTAACTCTTCAGACACATTTTTTATTTTGACTTCAGAAGTGTTGTTCTCCTCCCATGCCATGACAACTCAAGGATGGTATGAACTGCCTTCCTCTGACACAGGAAAGATATTGGGCCCTTCCTTTCTCAGAACTAAAAACTAATGGACCTCTACTTTAACAGATTAGGTAGACACCAATTGGCTCTTTCCTAGATCCATAGCTCAGAAGCAGAGTCAATCTTCTAGGCTAGTTAGAATGGGCTAATTTTCTAAAATTTATTTTGTAATCTAAAACATACTGCTGCACAGTATGATGGCTCACATTCAGACATTAATCAGGTTAGTCACAGGTACTTACCGTGAGAGATAAGGCTATTGGAAACAATATCCATGAAGACTCCCGCTAGGAGCATAAACCTTTTAATTAAAAACCTATTTAAACACATGTTGCATCTTTTCAAACTGTACTAGAATGTATCCTGGGTTAACAGATGTCATTGCACTCACAATGTGCACATCATATTATTAAGGAAACATCATATTTTCTTAAGGGAACAAGATTTTCTAACAAAGTGACAAACCACCTTTCATAAAGTGAAAATACAGAAATTATATGGCAGTTGGAATATCACACCTAAGTCCAGAGCACTGCATTACAAGAAAGTAGAAAGGCCAGGGGACAGCAACAAGAATTAATGAAGTACAAGAATTTTTTTTCTATAAAGCAGAAAATAACAAACAGGGATTGTTTAAGAGAAGAACACGGTGAAAACACGACTAAGAATCTCAAATACATAAGAGTGTGGTGCAAAGATGAAAATAAAATCCATGTACCACCAACTAACTAGCAAAACCTATTAGGTTGAAGTAATTTACTTGTAGCAAGCTAAGTTTAAGAGCAGAAAGCACAAAAAACTAATGGGAAGACTAGTGAAATGCTGGAATAGATAACTTAGGTAAGTAATCATAACAAATCTTTAGGCAGACAGGCAAGTGCTCATTTAAAAAGGCAGCTTCGATTCATCCTGGCTTAGAAGGAAGAGTGAGGGAGTGGGTATGACACCTTTTTGGAGTAATTTTTAAGTGTATGAGTCTATGCTGAAGTGACCAAAGAAATGTAGCTATGTAGTGATACCACATTACAGTACCATTTGCTGTGGGATCTTGACTTGGAAAGAAAGTCGTATTCTGGAAAAGACCCAACCAATTTTTTCATGTACACAGCCACTTGGATTCTTATACAATCTACGGATCACTTAGCTACATTGATCCAATCTGCAGCTTCTTTATTCAACAGTTTAATGCTAGTTACTTCCAGGGCTGGACTATACATAACCAATGTCTAATCTAGCCACAGGATATAGCATTTTGCTTCCTGAGAGGAATTACTTAGTAACTTGTCCCATGGCCTTGAGGCCAAACAACACTAGCAACAGCTACTAATAACACTGAATTCCAGATGTAGAGTCTGGTGGAAATTTTTAAAGGAATTAGCTTGACAATACTTTGCTTTAAAAATCTAGATGTACTCCAAATTTTTGATCCCCTATCTCTAGCTTACTATTAAGTTGGGATCATTAGTTTGTTTGGTTGGGGATTTTTTTTTTGGGGGGGTGTGTTTGCTTGTTTGTTTTTAATTTAAGCCTAAAACATTTTATTGGCAGATCGACTTTAATTATTAGAATCAAAATCCTGTAAAAATGGCACAAGTCTTTGGAGAGTTAACACGAAGTAAGTAAAGGACCTTCTCTAGTCAACTATTTTGTTTCCAGTAAAAGTATATATGATTGCTATAATGTAAGAACACAGGACAAGTGTACAGCTGACAGCCTAATTAACAACTAAGTATGGAAAAATTAATATTTTCCAACTTCATTTCAATATTCTTGCTTTTTATTCTATATTAAGTAGCATATAGAAGTAGGAAAGTTACATAGCCATGCATATTTCCTACATTTAAATCACTTAACACCAGGTAAATGATCCAAGGAAAGTAGAACAAACTTGCATCATGATTCACCTTTTGGATAGTGAGAACCAAACTATTAGGAAAAGAAATGTTTTCAAAATGTATAAAGACCATGACACTTGAAATAGGTACAACAGCAATATAGCGAATATCAGGTGTTCTCAAAGTTTCTGCAGATAACAAAGTAGCTCCCACTCAAAGCATCGTAATTTGACAAAGTTACAAACATCTGTGCTTCAAATAAAATCCTTTAAAATACATCTCACCTATACGTGATTGCTCTCTGATAATGTGTACATATTGCCCTTTTCACAAGCTTTACAAAGAGGTACAAAACCCAACACCACCTCCACCCTCTAATCAGTAAAGGTGCCAAAAAACCACGGTCCCAAAGTGAAATGAGCCCCCGGTTTGCCCCTTGGGGTGTCTGCAGCGTACTCACCATGGCGGGCTAGTTTTGAAGACTTTCTTCCCCTCCCCCTGCACCTATGCACAACGAGGGAAAATGGAGAGCAGTTTCAGCATTAAATTTGAACTTCCCTGCTTTTGTTAGCATGAGTCACCACCTTAACATTATCTCAGCTGTAGACTTTTATCTGTGAATATCTAAACCCTGTCTTGTGGAAAACTAATTACTGAGCCACTGAGAGGCTTCATAATGTCCTGCATTTAAGTCCTGAACATCATACATAATGCATAGGAAGCAGTCTCTGCACTCTGATTACAGAACACTGTCATTAAGAGAGCAAATTAAAGATGTGAATAATTCACTGGCTGAGCTTATTGTCAGTGCTGCATTGTGAAATTAGAATTTCTAATAAGTACTGCAATTTTTTTAACCCAATTAACACAGAGAACATCTTGAGTCTGATTAGTACAATAAAAATTATTACCTTATTCTTTTGCTTCACAACAGCCAAATTAAATACTGTACTTAATTATGCAGCATTCATTGCTTCTGTGCTAGAAATAATAATAATAAAAAAAATTCTCACTATCGCTTTAATAAGACTTCCGATATTTAGAGTGCAACCAAAAAATAGAGCACATGAATCTCCTGCACAATTTCTTATCACGAAGTTACTAGCTTTTTTTTTTCCAAAGACTTTGAAAATCGGTTTTAATATCGGCAGTCAACCATGATGTCACTGCTGAAGTCTTCTCTGAAACAAAAACGTATTCAGAAAAAAACACCACAAAATGACCCTTCTGAGCAGGCTCTGAATATATATTGTGAATTAACTTTCTCTGGGTTGATGTGAAGGTAGGAAAAAAAAAGCATTACCACTCACTGCCTTGAAACCAAATACACAAATATACAAACATATATATACACACACACACACACAGACACAGATATATAGGCTGTTTCAGAGAAGATGCTTAGGAAATATACTATGAAAAAACAGGAGCTGGATCAGCTCTCTTACCTCAGTTCCCTCTTGGCACGGGATAGATAACATCCTTTCATCCCAGGAAGGAGAAAAGTCCAATTCAACATCCAGCGTGTTGATTTTTTCCCACACGATGCCTGCTGCCATGTTAAATAAAGAAAATGATCACTGAGGATGCAGCTTTTGTCTCCAAATATTTGAATACTGCCTTTTAGTGACAAGGACCCCAGGAACCTTCGCACATCTGGCAGCACACACCACTGGCTGCAGCTGCTGCAATGGGATTTTTCCTCAACCCTATTTCATTTCCAGCTCCTTTTCTTCCCCATCCTGAGGAAGTTTAATCACCGAGCACGGCTGGGGAAGAAAAAAAAAAAAAGAAAAGAAAGAAAAAAAGGAAAGGTGGCATTGCAATCCCAAGCTTTCTTGGTTCTTTCCTAGAGACAGGGACTGCAGCAACCACCTTGCATCTTTGTCTAGTTATTTTAGCATGTGCGTGCAAGAGGGGAGGAAAAAAAAAGAGTGAAAATTATTCAGGCATAATGCAATAGACATAAAGAGAGACAAAAAGACAGGGAGAGAAAGAGAGGGGAAGAGAAAGAGGGAGAGAGAGGGAGAGAGAGGAAACAGAAAGACTAAGAGAGGGAGAGGGGGCTGTCAGTGCAGATAAATCTGCATATGGAAATCAGGGTTATCCTGGGTACAGTTTTATTTAACCATGATGTACTGTTTTTTTAATTAGAGAGGAATTTAAAGAAGGAAATGAGAGATTCTTACAGACGCAGGAGCAAACGAAGCATTTTGAATCATACCAGAGTTTTCACAGCAAGATGTAGCAGCAACAACAAAACTTTTTATAGCAACTTTCTTACTAGAAGCAAGTTCCATTCACTGCTGCTAGCTTGCACCCGAAAGCTAGGCAAAAGTGGAAAAGCATTCATTTTGAAATGAAATCAAATCACAGCAATCCGAAATAATACAATATTTTTTAAAAAGACTAGAAGCCACTGGGTGTATAGTATGCGTTTTAAGCTACGTTATGCTAGGCACAGGTTTTAGGACTTTCACCCTAGACCTATTCAGTCACCCTAATCTGTGGTGACTGACATACCCAATGAAGGTGCTTTAGTAAATGATAGGAGTGTTACCCAGCTTGAATTTCAAATGCACTAAACAGTACTTGCTGAGAATTTCTTGTGATTGGAGTTGTTGAGCATTACCTGGCAGACAAGGGAAGGTTGGATCTGGGTCTATAGGGCATCAGAAAAGACCAGAGGGACCTTTTGCCCATCTCTGTGAGGGAGCATGGAGATGAGTGAACTGAGAAGGCCTAAGAGAAGAAGGAAAATGAAGTTTGAAAAGGGTGGACAAGAAAGAAACCAGAGAAAGGTAGTGAACAATTGGAGTACAAGGGAACTTATATGAAATATGAGGCAAGACTACTTACAAGAGCATGTAGTGCCAGGCCAAGGGGGAATGGGTTCAAATTGAAAGAGAGTAAATTTAAATTAGATATTACGAAAAAAAATTCTTTACTGTAAGGGTGGTGGGACACTGGAACAGGTTGCCTAAGGAACTTGTGGATGCCCCATCCCTGGAGGTGTTCAAGGCCAGGCTGGATGGGGCTCTAAGCAATCTGATCTAGTGGAAGGTGTCCCTGCCCGTGGCAGGGGGGTTGGAACTAGATTATCTGTAAGGTCTCTTCCAACCCAAACCATCTTGACTCCATGATTCTGCGAGTACAAAGGAAGCTACATCTGATGTGGGCACTAAGTAGCTGTGGCAAGATGGTGGTGTTCAGGTGAGAGGTGGCCAGACACCACTTGCGGTGGTTGGCCGGGCAAGGGACGGCCACGGAAGCAAGGAAACCAAGCGGCTTGGTGACACTGGGAGGAGCAGCCGGCGCCGCACGCGGCGATTCGCCCTGGGGTGGGCGGAGCAGAGCAGGCGACGCGAAACGGGTAGAGGAAGAGATCGCGCGGGAGGGAGGAGGAGGAGCAGGAGCAGGAGGAGGAGCAGGAGCAGGAGCAGGAGCAGGAGGAGGAGCAGGAGCGGCCGCCGCGGGAGGAGGAGCGGGCGGCGGCCAATCGGCGCCGCGGCGCGTGCGCGGTGCCCGCGGGACGGTGGCGCGCGGGACGCACGGAGGGCGCGGAAGGGGCCCGGCGGCCCCGCAGCCCCGCAGCGCAGGTACGGCCGCGGCGCTGTCCAGAGCCCCTCGCGCCGCCCGGGAGCGGGCAGCGGCGCTGGGCCGCGGGCCCCACGCGAGCGGGTCGTGTTCGTGGCCGCTCCCCGCGGTCTGTGCTGCCCGCCGGCGGCTCCCTTGGCGGCTGGGATGCTCCTCTTGGCGGCTCCCTCGCCGGTTTGCAGCTTCTGCCCGCGCACTGCAGCCCCCTGAGAGGTGTCTCCTGCATGGGTGGCCAAGAAAGTTGCGGTGCTTAAAGTCATTTGGTTCCGCGGGATCAGGGGTGTGATAGACAAGTACAGAGCTGATGGGAGTTGGCGGCCGGGAAGAGCTGCCCTTTTTGTACCTTTTCTCCCAGTGTTTTCTGTCCTCCGGGGCGGTTTCGTTACCCCAAATTGAACAGGCTTTCCTTAGAAATTCATGTGGTTGAGAGCATTCCCTTCAGCTGCCTCGCCAGCTGTGCCAACACCCGTACATAGGGGCCTGCTGTAAACTGGAGCACTGAAGGCGTTCTTTCCCTTCTTGCTGCTCTGCAGAAATGTGAATGAATGGGAGAAAGTAGAACAGAAACTGTTTTCTTTTTTTTTTTTTCCTTGAGCTTATTTTTCAGTCAAGCCTGTACTACCCACTTCTAGCCATGGTGTAAACTAGTTTCTGCAAGAACCGTAACAAAATCTGCCAGCAATGAAATTGAAAACTTAATTTAGGGTCTTAGTTATATTGTTTGCATATTTTTGTGGAACTCTGTGACACTTGTTGCCTGGTTTGGCTCTTTTGATATGTTGTATATGAATACACTAACTATACAGTGAACTTCTTTTGGACATGATAATCTTTCTTTGCTTTTGTTTCTCTTTTTTCAGATTCCTAGGTAATTAGACTTTTTTTTAATAAGAATTTCTAACTATGTGAGAATCAGCTGTACAGTAATTTTTTGAGCTTTAAAACTTTAGCATTTCAGGGTTCTGTAATTGTCATATGGGGTGTATTTACTGCTTCCTAGAAGGAGCTTAAGCTGTAATGTTGCCTTAAAGTTATGGGCAACTGGGAACCTGTAATGCATGATGTATTTTCATAGCATAGCTACTCTGGTCATAAAATGAAGTGTTGCTGAAAGTAGCTCACCCATGCCTTGTAATGCATTCCTGCATTTTTTGCCCCATATTTTGCCCTACTGCTAGTCTAACCTTGTGGCTAAGTTAATTTTGATAGCTAAACCAGAAGGAAATGAATCTGTTCAGGGTTTTTTTTAGTTACTGATTTGAGTTCTTTAACAGGTTGTGACGGAGGAAGATAAAGTTGCACAAAGCGGCAGAATTTTGAGGCACAGCATGAAACCGTGATTGCCTGCCTTGGTGCTCTCAGCTTTTAGTTTTATGTTACAATTAATCAGATCTATGTCCTCACTTGAGCTGAAGGATTATGCAGAGTTGTAACAATGAGAAATTTATTTGAAGAAACACTATGGGTATTTTAACATCTGTTTATTTTCTGGGTCAGGTGGAAACAATGGAGGATGAATTTGAGGCTTTGTCCACACCCTCATTTCTTACTGAGAGCTTGGATATGGCAATGGAAGTGGAGAATGAGAAGCCACCTTGTTTTTCTTGTGCTTTTGACAACCAAAATGGAGGGAGAAGCTTCTCTGCGGAGTCTTATTTAGCAAATGGGTCTCTTAAGAGGTATGAGACTTTTTTGAATTACAGATATAAGAACCCTCTGAGATGTTCTTTCCACTCATGTTTGGTGCCTCTGAACGCTGACAAGTTTCCAGATCAGTTTGTTCTTCAGCTCTTATGGTCCTGAGATCAACTTGGTGGTATACCAAAGTGGGAAGGGCAGTTGTGTTGATAAACAGCTTTGAACAGTGTTCTAGGTCCAATTCCTAGCTTTGTGAACTTGCTTTTAAGATATTGAAAAAGATATGTTTACAAGCCTGTTAGGACACTTCAAAACTGGCCTGTTGGACAACAGCATCTGAGATCACTTAAATCTCTGAAGGGGCTTCAGCACTGCTTTTCCCAGTCATATACTCTATTAAATGCTGGCCCTTTCTCTCTTTTCCACACTATAGAAACAAACCTGCTCTGCCCAGCTGCCTCAGATTGCTGGGACTGTCCTTTGTAGCTTTAAGACCATCTTTCTCAAAGCTTTACCTTTGCATGCATTCTTGATTTAAGGTTCAGAATTTGCATGCTCGGCAGGTAAGTATTTTCTGTGGTATTTTAAAATGTTACTTTGGTTTAGTTATTATCTGCTTTACTGTCTGTGATCCAGCTTAGTTTTCTGTGCCGTTTGCTCATCCTACAGGAGTTGTCTTGTTTTTCCCGCAAAAGCCTAATCTTTCTGTCTGCCTTCCTGCCAAGTCTCTTATTTTGTCTTATTTTGTGTTATTTTGTTTATAACCTTCACTTCCACAGCCTTTTCTCTAAAGCCTTAGAGGGGGTTCCACTGCACCTCCCCCATTTCCTGCCTTATTTATGATATATTTTAGTTGGATCGTAGTGCATTCATTCAAATCGATGTCAAGTAGAGTGCTCAGGGAGCCTGTGTCTGCATGAACATATCAGTAGTGGATTCCACAGTGACAAAGAAACATTTCACTGAAATAGTTTCTGTCATTAAAACTCACTCAGGAGCTTGTATGTAGGCAGGTTTCCCAATAACTAGTTGTGATGATATTGTTCTCCTGTTGTGTATTTACATTGTCTACCTGGATTGTAAAGTCTTGGAAAAGCCTATATGTGAGGGACTCTTTTGTCTTCATTACTTAGAACAGGAATAGCTGGATTTAATTGCTAAAGACTTCAAAACAGTCCAGTGTTTAAAGAAGTTACCAAGTGAACTAAGGTGTTATGGGAGATTAAGCCAATTATTTAGCAGATACTCTTTCCGCTTCTGAGAACTAAATTGGTAATAGTGCATAGTTCAAGCAGAATATTAATTTGGTGTGTAGTGTAATAAAAACAAAGTGCTTGACTAGTATATATTTTTTTAGTTTTTAGAATAGAAATATTTCTTGCATATTGGTGAATTGAGCTTCGTCTCTATGGTAGTATTTTATGAAGGGCCATGGGAAAATTCTGAAATAATTTACTTTGATATTGTTATTATACAGCTTGCTGTGATTTTTTTTTTAAAGGACATTAATGAAATATTTTTCTATTTGTTCAATTAGTAATGTTTTAACAATACAGGTGTCTGATTTTCTACACTTTAAATAATATCAGAATTACCATTTTACTCAGGTTTTTTTTTTTTTAGCCAGAGTGAAGGATATTTATGACCTAGTGTTATTTAAGTTATAATGATGAGGTAATATTTTGACCCTCATCTGTTCACTTGCCTAAAATTGTGTTTTTATCAGTTTTCTGTATAAATATTATTAAATGTATATAAAGGAACTAATGTATGTTCTGGCATTAGTTATTAGGCATGTAGTGTGCATTGAGACAGATTCCAAACATGCACTTAAGGTGGAGCGTGTTATCTTACGTAGCAGCCCTCTCTGTAAGGACTGATGTGTGCATGTTATGTCTTGGCCCCTCTGTAAGGATGAAGATGCTTCAAGGTGGTAGCTTGTTAATTTTTATTTGTTTCAAAATATGTTGTGACCTGTGACTATATCCTGTTTTCATGCTCTTGAAGCTAGGTGTTGTCATAGACTATGTATCATATTGCTGTAAAAGGTAAACTGTCTTTTGAGACATATATAGGATACATGTTGCTGATATATTCAGAAAGTATTGGTGGTACATAAGCCAGCTGTAGGTTTTGTATTCCATAGGTTTATTATTGGAGAATGTATGAATATTGTTGGCTCTATTTTACAGGGTTTTGCTGAGACTAGATCCTTCTCCAAATGACTATGAAGAAGATGTAGTGGAAATGTTTGGCTTTCAGTGGGTTACTGAAATGGCGTTAGTTGAATCCTGTGGATTTCTCTTTGGATTACTTAGGTATGACAACGTCGTATTTTATAATTAATCCATTTCTGTAGTTATACCCACCTTAAAGATGTAACAAACTTTTCAGTTTTTTGATAGTAATAACATAAAAGACTGTGGGCTATGCAATGCATCTAAAAAAGATTATGCTGTCTGTTTAATGCTCCAGTAAGTGATGGATAAGGCAGAGATGGGATTGCAGGAAGAAGTACATTGTGTCACTGATTTTTAATATTATGTGACTTAATAATAAGTTTCTCAGTAGTGCGATACATATCTTAGCCATCACTAGATAAAGAATTGGTAACTATAGTTATTACAAGAGAGTGTTGGGGTTAATTTAGAAGGCTCTGGCTTCAGAATATATGAACAAACTGTGTAAGATTTCCTTGAATGAGGTTGTGCTACCCATATAATTGAAGTTGTCTTTTGAAGATTTTTAGTCCCTTTTTGTGCATGAAGGAAAGTGGAGGTTAAAAATCAAATACTATAAATGCTGGATGCAGCACTTTCTTCAATTGTTTGGATTAGGATAGCTTCAGCAATCTCTTCAGATACAGTTACTCAGTGTTTGACTAATTCAATGTAGATGCTTAATCTGGTCAATGCAAATACACAGATCACTGATAATCCTCTTTGCTTCTGATAATCCTCAGAATGTACAGCACATACAGAGAGCGGATGGGAGAGAAGCTTTTGTATGATTCCACAAATATATGTGATGTATTCCATCATTCCTTTCATTGTAGTGGATTCTTCCATGCCTTTAAGGTTTGACCAAGGGCATGATGTGAAACATGATTAATAGGGTCTGGCTTATTGAAACATGATGGCATAGATGGCAGGAAGTGTATTAAAACCAGTGTTATTTAGTTTTGCTTGATGCAAGCTTTGACTTTAAGATATTTAAAAAAACCTAAAAACCCACAACCCGAAAACAAATTGATAATGAAGATTTAACTTTAACTTAGTTAAAAATTTCAGCATTTAGTCTAATTTTTTGACTGTTCATTCACATAAAATCACTGGGCAGTGACACAGCAATGCAGTTGGTCTGTTGAATTAAAACAATTTTTTTTTTCTCTAGTGTAAACTGTTCTGTAATTGTACTAGAGATGAACATAAGACATAATGTTTGTCGTTTTTAAGTTATTCAAGTTGTACATGTTTTAAAACCTACTGAACTGGTAGGAATAATGGATTTCAGCTAACTCTCAGCTATTGAAAGTTTGGTTGCTGAGCTGTCTTTTGGTGTGACAAGTCCCTGTGGAAAGATATTCTCTCAGTTCATTTGTTTAGTCATAAAATGGAACACTTTCATTTATAGACCAGTTGACAACTGAAAGTAGGATAACTCCTTTTTTCCACTGTAGAAATTGTATGTGTTAGCTATAAGTTACAATAGTTCTTGAGTGTAAGCTGGCTGTAAATAGTTCAATTTATGAAGTACAGTTAATATCTTTGTTTAAATACATGTTTACGGAAACCTAGTCTTTTTTAATGTCTAAGTATAATATTAAAGATTGTAATTTAATGTTTTTAATATTGTAATAAATAATAATAGTATATTGCAGAACTGCAAGTTAAAGCAGTAATCGCATACTAATAATACATGTGATTACATGATCACATAATTTTCATAGAAGTGTGAGTCAAAGTGAATGAGAGCTATGTAACCATTTAAGTGAGTATATTAAAACAATATATCTTTGATTAATAAACAGATGTACCAGTTTATCTCTCAGAATATTTATTTGCAAATCAAATTATTTAATGATTAACAACTGTGAGGATCAATCTTTCAGGTACAAATGCAAATTGAAATTAAAATTATTTATTTAAATGATGGTACTTACGTTATGCTTCTCATGCCCGGTTTGTGCTTTTATTTTATTAGCCCACGGCATTTTGTCTTTTGTCAATTCACTGGGGAGTCTTTTTTTCTTTTATTTGTGCGTGTATGTCTCCTTTTTGTCACTTTCCTCCTCTAACCTTCAGTCTCAACAGCCGTGTTTCATAAAGTCCTCCTATTTCAGACTTCCTCCTTTTTACATGGTTGAAATACTTGAAAATCCAAGCAGAAATTCAACTTTGATTTCAAAACAGACCAAAAAGCTCCACAACCCGTTTAAAGGGCTGAAGATAATCTAATCTTGGCTAGCTGACGTGATTTTATCCAATGAAGAAAGAACTAAGGGAGATAGTTTTAGTGTTTGCCCTTTAATATGCAGGTTGCAATTTGGATTTTTGGATCTGTTAGGTGCCTCCTAGTTTTCAGGGTTTTTTTCTGTAAGAACATTTGATCTATGTTGGATCCAAGTATCCTGTTTTAGAATCCTTCAGTAGTTGTTGCTTTGACTGTGTAAGAAATGAGGCAGAGAGCCCACTCCTCAATTTATGCAGCATTTTCTTTCAAAAGTCTGTCTGACACAGTTGTGCTTTTCATATATTCAGTTTAGTGCTGCATTATCTCTGTGGAGACTGTACTTAAAGACCACTTGCAAATAACAGTTGTTGCAGAATATGGCCAAGTATTTACCTATGTTACACCTTTTTTAAAATTTTCATTTGCAGTGGCAGTTAGCTTCTTTAAAAATATTCTCTTTCCTCTCCAAAACTGAACTGGGCTTTAACTTTTCTAGGGACACTTTCTCTGTTTACTCTATTGTATTTATTGCTGTTTATCTCTTGTGCTGGAGTTCAGCAGCTTACCACCCTAAGCGGGAAAAGCTGGTGACAGTACTTACTGGAGCACATTCACAAGTGAATTAATTTAGTTTATACTGAGTGTATGCCATAAGGACTAACTTTCAGGCTTATTCCATGGTCAGATGTAAAGTTGTTGTGCTTGTGGAAAGATCACTTGCAGGGAATGGCTTTTGGGGTTTTATGGTGTGTATGGCTGGTTTTTCCCTCCCCCAGTATTTGGCCAGTTATTGCAGTATTTGGTTGTTACTGTGTTCAGTGTTTTAAAAACAAGCAAAAATTCTATCAGTGTCATCCCTTCACACTTGGATGTGTCTTTTGCCTACCACTAACAGTCTTTCCCAAGTTACAATTCTGATGCTTTTTCAGAACTACAAAGCCGGAAACACCTCTCACCTTTCTCGGTTCTATTTAGACTTTACGAAAGTGTAGTTAAAGAACTTCTACTTATATAAATGCTATAAACCTTTGTATTCCTTTAATTAGGCAACAGATATGCAGACTGGAAAACCTAGTACAAATGAGTTCCTCTGATTTTGGTAAGTTTTACACATTTAATTTGACTGGGATATGTATCTGACAACCTTTTAATTACAGAAGTATATTCTCACAGATCACACTTGTGCTTTGACTCTTGACTGAGGACTTCTGGAGTGTGCTGCAGAACAGCAGATAACCAGCATAAATCTGCAGTAAGGGTAGAAATATAGGCAACCAAGTGAGATACAGTAGTATCAAAATAGGTAGTGGAAATGTTGGGAGTCAGTTTGTAACCAGATCTGTATGGTATATCACAGGGCAATCCTTACTGACCTTTGTGGGAATGTTGCATTAATGTGACTTGAGCTAAGGTGTCACCCCTAAGGTAGAATTTTGCAAAACTGGTAACTCATTTAATAAAGAATGGAAAGTTGCATCTAAAATCCCAATAGCTATTTTAGTTACAAAGGTAGTGGTTTGGGATTTTTTTCGGTGTTCTCTTGGCTTACATTTAAACTAGTTATATTTGTTTAGAGTTATTTACAAATTTAATTTATCTTTGCAGCAAGATCAATAAAATAGGATCACTACAACATTCTTTGTTTCAATTAAATACTGAAGCATGAGAAGCAGTATGTTTCTGAAGGATTATTGCAGCCTTGGGCTTATTGTAAGTTTGAGGGCTGAATTACTTAGCAAGTTGAGAAGTTCAGTAATTACTCAGAAATAAAATGTTTGTAGTATCTTCTCATTACAGATGAAATGCTAGTGTTCTATGAATGAATATTTTTACACATTATTTTGTTTTGTGAAATTATCAAGCTTCTTTCATATGCTGTTGTTGATTGTATCTTAAAAGTCTAATTATGTTGACATTTAATACGTATGTGGAAATAGCCTGTTTTAAATTACCTTTTAACTTTTATATGGTAGCTGGACACCAAAGAACTGTTCTTTAGTTTTTTTCCCTTGAATTTAAGCATCTTCTCAGTTCACTACTTTGTATCCTATTCCAGTAAAGCTAGTAGTTATTTGGTATTTAAATTACTATATTTGCTTTGTTATGCACGAAATTTCATCTTTCTCTAATAAAAGCCGAAAGCTACAAGGCAAGGTGTGGGAATAAATAAGGAATGATTCTCACAGCAGTGGCATTGGCTTCTAGTGAATCACAGAATATGCTGAGTTGGAAGGGACCCATAAGGACTGAGTCCAACCCTTAGCCTTGCACAGGACCATTCCCAAGAGTTACACCACGTGCCTGAGAGTATTGTCCAAACACTTCTTGAACTCTGTCAGTCGTGGTGCTGTGACTGCTTCCCTGGGGAACCTGCTCCAGTGCCCAGCCACTCTCTGGGTGAAGAACCTTTTTCTATCTAACCCAAACCTTCCCTGACTCTGCTGTAATGATGGTGTTTGAGCTTGCAGGTGCAAGGTGAGAATGGTAATGCCATGAGAGCGACAGCTTCAGAGAGCACAGGAAAGGAGACACATAGCTGCAAAAACTGGCTGAAAAGATGCAGAGTTGCAAGTGAAAGGCAGGATTGTGAATGGATGGCTCTTAGGATTACACACCTGAAGGCACTGTGCAACAATATGATGTTTCCTAGGAAGAGAAGCTGCAAAGCATATTTCCAAATAAATCTACCTATTTAAGTCCCCCAAGAGAAAAAGGTGCTGATAAATTATTTTATACATCTTCACGGAAGGTGTCTTGGAAGCAGTCAGGGAGCAGAGTAGTAGGGCTGAATTATTTTTTTCTAGCATTGAGTGCTTACATCTGTCATCTTTCCTGAGGGCCACCTTTTCTCTCTGTATCTGAATATGTGCCTGAGATGGTAAGATAAAGAATGAAACTTCTGGTAAGATGACATTTAGAAGTGGGTGTTTGCCACCAGCCACCTCACAAGTTGTCCTCAGAAAAGACAGTGGCTTTCAAGTGGCCTGGTTTAATTACTATGGAGAATGCAAATGTTAGACAAGCCATGGGTTGGTCACATCTGCTTTAAACTATTGGTCTCTTTTACTTCAGGTCAAGCTGTGAACTTGCACTCTGAAGCAGAGAGCATCAGGCATCAGTGTATTAAGTTTTTGCATTATGTGAAAGTTTTCATCTTCAGGTGAGATTTGCACACAATTTACTAACTTTGTGTAGCTTTGTACCAAGCTTTGTGTAGCTGCTTCTTACCTGTTTTCTGATTGTGTGTATTTTTATGTATATTGAGGTATCTGGAACCCCCTAAAGTGGAAAATGATGGAATGCTGCATCCGTATGAAGAGCTAGAAGCGCAGTTACCGTCAGTATTGGTGGAAGAGCTTCATGCTTTGACTATGCACATTGGTCACCTTTGTGAACTCCCTAGTAGTGTCCTGGCAGCATTTACTATTCAACATCAGGCAAAGGTTGATGTCTTCTATAATTTTAATCTTTTTATGTGACGTTATGTATTCAACTTGCTAAGTTTTGGTTTAATATAAGTATCTTTGTTTTGGGTTTTTTCTCCTCTATTAATTGCCATCCTGCATTTGGCATACTCAACTAATGAATTCTGTTTTTTTTTCTGTCGTTGCCTTTATTTATCTATGTATTTTTACGTTCTGTAGCTTCAGAATTCTTCCTACGCTATACAAATGATAATACCAATTAGAGGTAGATAAGTAGGCTTGAAATTTCTTGGTATTTGTCCCTACTGATGCTTACATTTTCTGAGCTTCCAAGTAGGCGGGGCATTTCTTTAAAAATACATTCTGAAATCTTGCTCAGAATAAGAAAAGATCTTGTATATAAAGAAAACTGCAGATGTGGAAGGAGGCATTGTAGCATTAAACACTAGTGAAGTGTACACCATTAGGATTTGTGCATATATATGATAGCTAATGCTTTCAGATCTTTTAGAAAGAAAAAAAAGGAATTTCGATCTTGGGTTGTATAAACTAGTATCTGGAAAGGAATGATCCGCTGAGAAGCAGTATTTTGAATCTTTCTGTTTGTTTAGCTTGTCAGTAGAGCCACTGTTGAGCTGATGAAACAGTAATTTCAAGTCAACTTTAAGGAAGAGAATATTGAAATTTTTGGAATTGTTTTAAAAGCTCACTTTAGCAGTTTGTGTGCTACCTAATACTTTTCTGTTAACAGAAGAATAACTAAGGGTGTTGTAATTTGTCAAGCTTAAATCAAAACTTCATAAACATCCTCTACAGACAGAATTAATTGTCATGAAAGTTTTTTATTTTTTTTTCCCTTTACCTGAATGGCATGTTTGTATGTTGCATTGTATTTGATCACAGATATCCGTAATGTTCACTGCAGGCCATCTTAGAGTTGTTAAGGATCATGGAATCGTTAAGGTTGGAGAAATCAAGTCCAGATGTTACTATAACAGCTCCATGTTCTCCACTAAACCATGAACCCAACTTTTTGAATGCTTCCAGGGATGGTGATTCCACTGCTAACCTGAGCAGTTTGTTCCAAAGCTTGACCACCCTGTCTTAGTATAGTATCCAGAATTCACTAAAAAACTGTTTAAGTAAATGTGTGTAATTTCTAATCACAGGTCTTTCCCCCATCATGGCATTTACTACATCTCCACTTGGATATTAATTGGCTAATACTGGAAGTTCTTCATGTACTAGATGAAAAAATGATGAGTAAGTACGCAGATTTTTTCCTTGAACTTACTCTTTACATATGACTTACCTAGTTTTCTCATCTAGTTTGTTCAGAATCATGTGCTAGTTTTGGTGGTTTTTAAGCATAGCTGTATTTAATGAAGTAAACTCAAATATGGTAAAGGCAGGTTCTTTGTGAATCTTCATGTGGTTCAAATTAAATGAAATTCTATTAGGAATTTGTTCTGTCAAAACTTGACCAAGATGACAGTTGGTTCTCAATTGATAAAAAGTACTAAATATTTAGTGACCATGCACTTCTTGACATCACAAATAAAAATGCATTTGCAGATATCCAGAATGCATGGCAGTGAATGGTAATTTGATGAAAACAATGGAAAAGTGTCCAGGGATGGACTGGAACAAGAATTCTCAGAGCAGAGAATTTGTATTATTAACCATGTGCAGCACTAAGAAAATATCGGGCAACAGAAGAAGCATCAATCAGAGTAGCTTGTAAAAGGCAAGCAAAAGGCAAGGCAATAACTTTTTAAATTTTTTTAAAAAGGCTTCAAAAGGGCAAGAAGTAAATTGATAAAAGTAAGCGGCTCATGTAAGTTAGATAAAAAAGGTCATAGAATGCAATTGAAAAACCCAGCTTCAAAGTAGTTCGGTTTGCTGAAGAATTGCTAAAATACAGAAGAGAACTTTTGTTGGTTTTTTTGAGGTTTATGTCTATTTTCCATGTCCATTCTACCGAAATAAATCACCAAAATGTATTTTGTTTTATAAACTTTGTGTCACTACAACCAAACCTTCCCCTCCCCAACCCCGCTCTTATTATAAATTATCAATATAAGTTCCATATAGGAATTGCAACAGTTGAAGTAATGTTGAGGTCTAGAAAGAATGCACTGTATGTTTAGCCCAGGTAACTGGTACTAAATCTGAACTCTTGGATTAGCTTTTGCCAGCTCTGAGTGCTGTCAAAACGCAGCCTTGCTCGGATTAACACATTGTCTCTGTTCCTGCATGTCTGTGTTACTGGATGGTGTGTGTGGGTTGGCTGTTTGTTCTGTAATTCTAAGTTTCTTTTATGATCTCTTGCAAGATAACCTGTTTTCCTTTTTTAGGGCATTTTAGAGAAAGGATAACAAAAGTGTTGGAGGCAATTTATTGTCCAGAATTCAGTATATATTTCTAGATAATGTTCTGAGTAATAATGCAGTAACCTATCCTTGTAAGAGAAAACTTGTGTTTTTTAACAATAAAATTTACTAGTAAAGACAGTAATATCTCTGCTTATATTATCTTGTATTCTTATGTGCCTTTTAGAATTTTTTAGGTTCTTATCTCATTCTGTAAAGGATGCTGGGTTGAAACTTTACACTGCTGAGACCAGTGGCAGGATAGTGGGTTCAGGGCTTCACCTTGCATTTCCAAGAATAAAATACAGGCTCATTCTACATATCATCTGCTCCACTGATGTCAAGAGAGTCGTATTGTTGAAAAGCCTGTGGGATAAGATCTTATAGCCTCTTAACTTTACCATTTTATCTGTGTTAATGTCTACAAATGCTCAAGTTGGAACATGCTCATGCCAGCTTTTTACATCAACACATCCAAAGGAAAGTGTTAGACCTCTCCAGAATTGTTTGTCATCAACTTGCATATCTGCAAAACATGTCATGATTCCAGAACATGCGCACTGGCATGTGACAAAGAGGAACTTGAAGATAAATAAATCTTTATTCCACCACAAAAACTGTGCCAATAAAAGGCTGTAAAGTGCCAAACTGTTTTACTGTCAACCTGAATAATACCAGATTTCTGTGCAATAATGAAGGGATTAGCTTGAATTTAGAAAGGATCAACTTTCTCATGTGAATTTGTAAATTAAAATTACATACAGGTCAACAAGCCAATTTTAAAATATATATATATAAGAAAAAAAAATCCTCTCTGTCTTACATTCCTACAGCGAAACCTGGAACTAAATAGGTCTAATTTTCTTTTGTGTTTTAGGACAAGTCGTATATGCTAACCAGTTCATAAATCTGACCGGAGAGAATTTAACCAGTGTCAGTTTATTTGAAAAACACTGTGGAAATCTCATATCTGATTTAATAAGTTTGTCCATCAACAAGTATACAAAGGTAACTCCTTTTCTTTATATAACACACGGGCAGTTAGTTGCTTGCATTGGGAACCATATGAATTAGATATTGCACCAAGGCATAGATGACTCCTTATTGCTAAGTTTTAAATGTTAGGTATGGCTTTGTATCTCCATGTTTTAAAGAGTGTTATTTGTTAGAAGCTCAAATTGTGTTATATTTATTCATGACCATCTGGCAGTTGAATGAGAGAGTAATATTGAAATGCACTGTGTACAGAGCAGAAGTGAGTGCCACATTTCCTAAGTTCAGTGTTCCAGGTTTAATGCCAAACATGGCACAGTCTAAAAGGTTTAGACAGATGAAAAAAAAAAAGTCTTTTCAAACTCTCTCAACAGGAACAAAAAGAGAATAACACTAGTCCTGGCAGTAAGCTAACTGGACACTTAGCAAATGTCATATTACAGTTTATTGTTGACCTGTACCTATTTCCACAACCTCATCTTTCTGTTACTGTGCTTTTACACTTGTCAAGCGAAAACTTGTCCTTCTCTTCTTTTCTTTTTCATTCCTTCTATAGCTGCAGTATTTTTCTCCCTATTTTTGAGCACTCCAAAGCTAGAAAGTCACAATAGCTCCACAGAGCAGCCAGAAAAAGAGCTGTGTAATCTTCTTTGTGTTATTGTGAAACTGGCTTTAGATGGGCATGTGTGATCCATGAATGCAGGACTGAACTCTGGGCAGTGACCGCTTTATAATCTATATTTTCGTAGTACAAAAACATGAGAAATGGAATCTCCCTTCTTTCATGTTACTTTTGAGGGTGAGGGGGAATGGCTGTACTAGCATTTGATAACTGTTCTTTTAAACTACCTTCCTGTAGAGCTGTTACCTTTTAAAATCAGTTTCGATCAACGAAATTATCAGATAATACTGCAACCTCCTTCCCTGTCAAAAGGCAAATAGATGAGTAATTTTTTTTAAAGAAGATTCAAATAGTATCTGTTGAACATTGTGCTTGATGATAGGCTTTGAAATGTCAGATGATAAAATGACAGATTTGATCCTTCCACAGAGCCACATTACAAAGAGAGAAGATTGTTTTACCACTGCTTTTTCTTCAGCTCTCCTTAGGCTTGGGGCACAGCTTGAACTAGTTCTATTTGAGACTAATTTCTGAGTGAAGCTTACACTTGAGCTGGATAACATCTCTTCAGCTGGTGGCTCCTATAGTATGCAATCATTGCTGTCATACAGTAATGGAAATAACATCCCTCAAAATTGTTGAAAATGCAACTGGTACCCAGAGTAGATGACACCATCAGCTCATCACTAAAACACGTCATTAGAGTTTTGGCTGAGAACATTCAGGACTGCAGCTTTTAACATTTGTGGGTATCCTTGGAAGGAGGGACATAAAATCTAGTCCTCCAGATGCATATTTTCAGATATATTTCTTGGGCAGCTCTGATATTAAGATGCTTGACTTGGGTGACGTACTGAGCTCATTGTGCTGTGAGACACATTTGGCAAAGAAATCTATATCCTTGGATATCTTCAATTTTCAGCAGCCACATCGCTGACACCAGAGCTCTGTTGTCCCAACAGCACCACAATTTGAGGTTTTAAACATGCTTACCAAGGCACTGAACTCAGTATGTTGTGAGATGAAATCCAGAGTATCTCTGAAGAAAACAATATCTTGGTTATCCTTAGTCTAACCAATATCCACATGGTGTTCTTGCTTTGATACTACTGGCCAAACTCTATTCTGAATGGATAATGCACATCTGCAGAAGAAATCCTGAAATCTTGTAGAGTAGCACAGTAGTAGATGCAAGCAGTAGATGAAGAAACCTAGTTCCTGCAATAACTGGTAGTCCATGTAGAAAGCGTGAAACTCTGATTTGTAAGATAGTTTGTATACCTAATACTTTCATAAAAACTTGCACTGTTATAGTTCATCTGTAATATGTAGACTGCTCATTTCTGATAGACCTGTTTTGCTCTTAGGTAGTGAGTTATTTTTGAGTCACTTCAGTTTTGGGAAGTTAGTATTTAAATAATGAATATTAAAACAATAGACTTTAGTGGTTACACCGATGATTATTCTCAAGATTATTTTGGCATAAAATTAATTCAGGACGTTGAGAGATTCCCCTAACAGATCTTTAACTAAAAGCATGAGGAGAGACAAAGGCATGTGAAATACTCTGAACAGTATATGTGGATTGTGTGTAAAGAATTATTTAAAGAATTATTTAAAATATTTCAGTCTTGACCTCATGATGCTCTTAAATTGATTGTCAGGGTCTACCCTGACAGTTTCATAGGATAAAGAGGATCCTTTAGCGAGACAAAAACAAATTATATGTCACATTTATAAATACATATAATTCATATTTATAATAAAGTGTTCAGTATTTAAACTTCATTTGGAGCTGTATGAAACAGTAGTTATAAACACATTATTCTGTGATAAATAAAAAGTTTGCATTCTAGTAGAATATTACAGAGATTTGAAACTGTGGTGATATACTCGTTCTCATTGTGAAAGTGTGGGTTTTTAGTCATTCACTCCCAGTTTTGTA